>NW_015090922.1:35780959-35838905 GCF_001431845.1 Calidris pugnax | reverse complement strand
CCCCCGCCTCCCCTTGCCCCCTCAGCCCCTTCTCTTCCCCCGCCCCGGGTCGCCCCGGCGGCAGGGGGTGGGTAGGTGGGCCGCCCGCCCGGGAAAGGAGAGTCCGGCGGGAAAGGCAGCGGGGTTTGAGCTGAGGCGGGGAGGGAGAGCCGGCAGCCGCCGCAGAGGGTAGCATCAGGGCAGGGAAAAAAAAAACCTAGGAAAAGCAGGATTAATTAAACAACAACGCACCCCACCCCTTTATCCAAAACAGTTGTTCTGAGAGGGAATTGCCAGGCACTTTCTGTCAGAAATAGTGGTGCTCTAAATTTTCCTCCATGCTTTACACAGAGTAGGTGATTTCCATCATCCCTCTGAGGTGTAGCTCGGCCTAATTCTCTTCCCGAGCTGCAGGAGCCCATGTGCTGGTCGGTGAAGCTCCCTTCCCTGCTCAGCTCACGCAGGCTTGAAAATGGGGATCAAATTCCTCCTGTGCTAGAAAGACAGGCGTCTTGAGTTTTTGCGGGACATTCGTTTGTTTCTCTGTAATTCCGGAAGTTTCATCTTAAATGAAAATGCAACTTTCAGATGAGTTTGTGAAATCATCCAGTAAATCAATTGGGTTTGGGGGGATGTGATACCTTAACACCCCTCGCTCTTTCTCACTCTTCCTGTATTTCCTTTCTTCCTGCACCTCCTCGATCCTCCTTCCTCCCTGCGGTGAGCAGGTGCTGTCTGACAATGGACAGTCCCTCTGTCCCTTCTTGGGTGATCCCACTCAGCAAAGTGCAGTCATGAGCAGAAATTGTTTAAAAGTCATCTTGGTCACCTGTAGAGGAAGGAAACTGCCTGAAACCCTGCAGCCTGGGGGGGGGAAGGGATGTGGTGAGCCTTCCAGATTTCCCCGGGCAGCTGTGGTACTGGGCAGAAATCAGTAGAGAGAAAAAACTTTCTTTCCCCGCCTCAATTCCCAGTGGCACCAGTGGTTTCCAGTGCGCTCCAGTGTGAAGGGAACTACAGAACTGCCAGGCCACAGTCACCTCAAACTGCAAAAGCTGCGCTATCCATCGCAGTGGTGTGATGAGAGAGGTCCATACTTTCTCCAGAAGACATCAGCTGTCAGACTGGCCGGGTGAGATAAAATAAATTAATAAATATGAATTAATAAATAAATGAACTAATAAAACCCTAACAGATGCGCTAGGCAGGAACTAAATTATTTGTGACAATTTAGGCTAAGTGTTCCATTACAAAAAAATAAAATAGGCTTTGCCATTGCAACAATGGATATTTTCAGAAATGGGTGAAAACATGTTTTCCAAATGAAAGTATTAACATGTAAGGGAAAAAAAAAAAAAAAATCACCCTCTCAACTGCATCTAGTTAAAATTGTCAGAGGGAGTTCCGGAGTAAACAGCTGCTTTGCTTGGAGTAGGCCATCAGAGAAAGAAAATGACACTGAGTCTAATAGTGAGTTGTTACGCTGGGAGGAAAAAAAAAGAAAAAAAAAGTGTGAAAAGAAGACAGTGTTCTCCCCACCTCAAATGCAGAAATAAAGGTGTGTACATACATTCCAGTAAGAATCAGTCGTTTTCATAAGCTACCACAGAGAAGCCTGCAGTTCTTTGTACACCAGCAGCATGGCGTGTGAAATGCCCGTGTCCAAAGGGTATTACTCTCCCTGCATTGAGCCAAGGTTATACAGGGGCCGAGAATCTGCTGAAATTTGTTCGTTAATTGTAAACTAAATACTGGTTCCCCGAACCGAGCCGGAAATGAATATAGTCCCTTACAAAAACGGGTAATGGGACATCTAGAAAGAAGATGCAATGGAAACATCACATCACAGAGCGCTGTACTGCGCTTGCCCCACTGTAGTTCTTGGGGTACATGAACCAAACCTGTCTCATTTGTGACCCATGCCGTAGACAATTCCTGATCTGCTCGGTCATCCGCTCAAGCACGCTGCTGTGCCACTCCTCCAGCACAAACGTTTCAAACTTTCCTAAGCCATACGTGACCTTTCAGACAGATAGGACACTATACTAACATGAATACATTTTGTGCGGTAGAAACTGAGTTTATTTTGCTAAGTTTAATACCAAGTTAAATATTTGACCCTTTTGCCTACAGTTGCTAAAACAGGGATTTGCTACAGGAAAGTGGAAGACCGTCTCTCACAGGCTCCATCGGCAGTATTTACGGCAATGTTTAAGCACTGGGATCATACGAGTGAGCTGCACAGTCCTTTCCCACCTCTCTCAGGCTCTCCACACTGCATCTATGTCTGAACCCATGGCTGGAGTTACTCTTCTTTCCTCTAGAGCAGCTAATTTGGAATAATTTTTAACACCTTTCCAAAAACAAAGAACAATGCGTTCAGGAAAATAGTTCTGTGCACTGAGATCCAGAAAAGAACTCTTTTCCGTTGTATCTGCAACAAGAACTAGGAGGATCTATCTAATATTAAAATCTGGCTGTAACTCTTATCGTGGTGCAAATCAAGGCTTCAGGCACCAGTGGGGCACAGCGCGCTGGCCTGCCCAGCGGTCCAGTCCATTTAGAGCCTTGCTTCTTTCTCCATAGGTTTTAGATATTACCCTTTTTTTTGCCATACAAGGTATGAGTTCGTGTTTTTAAAACCTTCATCAGACTGTTTATATTCTTCACTGCTAGAAAGTGAAATTATAAATAGGATTGGGGAACTATTCTAAACATATTGTACAGGAAAACCATTTCTGCAAAGCGCAGTCAATTTCGTCAGCTTGGTACAGACGTTTCTGATGCTGAAATTTCCTGAGAACGCTTTTCAGAAAAGGTAAGAGATCAAGTCCAATCCAAAACAGCTGGCATAATTATTTCTGAAATTGAGTGTAAAATTGGTTTTCCGCTGGAGAAAATGGTGGCATTGGCAGCTTTAAAAACACCACCTTTCCCTTGAATATTCACTTGGCAATTTCTTTTTCATTCTTCTAGACTGAAGGTCTTTTAGTCTTCAGGTTGACAAAAACAGAGGACAGTCCTTGGAAGTTCCCAGTCTGAGGTTACATCCACAGCTTCTTCTATAAAAACAATTAGAATTTAATTAATAACATGAGAAGGAAATACAGAAACTCACCTGATTTTGCAAGATTCGTGCATTGTACTTTTCCTGTTCTATCTCAAAATTATCAGCTGTGTGCGATAGTACAGTAATTTCACCAGTCTGTTGTAGAGAAGTGGATAATGCTGGATTTGGAAGTAAATTCCACTGCAGAGCCTCAGCATAAAGCCAAAGCTGTGATCAAGTGAAGGTTCTCAGCACTTGTCTCCCCCATCCCACTGTGAGTGCTTATACCGTGTAATAGCTTTTAAAAAAAACCCTTTCTGTTTCCAGGAGAAGTCCAGCTATTCATGTTTATTTGGAGGAGCGTGTTAGAAACTCTAGTGTCAATATTCTGGTTTACTATCTTTTCCTTCTGTTTTAAATGTCAGAGTAATTCTAAGTCTGGCCTAAAAAAAAGCCGAACCCAAAACACTCTTCTTTAATCAGAAACATCAGCTCTGGGAGCTCAGAATTTGTGAACGATCCTAAAATAACAAACAAGTATAGTCATTCAAGTAGAAGAAAATGTATTGGTAAAGAAATGGGTTTCAGGTCAAATAATTCAAAGACTATAGTGAACTCTGGTTGCTTAGATTGCGTGTGTGGGCAGTTACACAGAGCTGTTGTGCCCTGATGTTTTTCTTCTCGATCCACAGTACACAAACAGCGCCGCTATCACTGTTGAGACTCCCTGGTTTTCCAGGTTGTTCCCTTCCTTTCTTCAAGATAGCACCAGCTTTTTTACTTCCTAACAGCTCATTTATTTGGGAGTAGAGAGCAAACATGACATCTGAGATAAGGATGTGATTAAGAGGTGCCTTAGTGGTTCATGAGTTCTAGCAGCCTCGCAAGATTTGGATAAGGCCTTTGCATAACAGAAATCCATTGAGAGAGACAGCCTATCCTGGAATTTAAATTTTAAAAGCATAGCATAGCAAGCTGTGTTACAGTGGAGCGTTATTGTAGGCTATATAATAACCTGATATACTGAAATAATTTGGTTTTGGTAAGACTTTTTTTTTTTTTCAGTATCTCAAAAAACCCATTCATTTATATTGATCGTCAGTGTCTTAGAAGAACATTTACACCTGAAGGAAAATATCTTAGCTCGGCCAAAGCAATTCCAAATTTTTTTAAATAATTGTTTTTAAACTGGGAAAGACTGCCATATTAAATCAATCTTTTGACTAAGCTGGAAAAAATGCATCGTTGATAGCATCAGCAATTTACAGATCTTTCAGTGCTCTGAATAAGAGAATTAAAAATTTATGAATAAAAGCTCATATATGTTCACATGGCACACAATTCAGTCAATACCTACTAGGGAGACAAATTTAGTATTATTTCATGCTACCATATGCCTCTTTTATGAAACTCCTTTTTGGTAACTCATGACAAAATATAGAAAACCAATATAGAAAACCAAGATCATGTGAGGGTCCAAAATATCTTCTTATGAAGAAATACTGGTTGTGTTTCTTCCCAAGTCCACTGTTTCCTACGTTTTGTGGGAAATTCAGTAGAAAGTAATGATTCCGCTTTTCTTAAGATTTATATAATATTGTTATACAGTCACTGCATGTCTTTAGAGTCTTGATTCAGCAAAACACCTAGTCTCTTGCTAAAGTCCATCTGGATTCAAGATACCTTTCAACCACTTGCTTAAACTTTACGCTGCATTGAAACCTGAGGCAAAGAATGGGCTTAAGTATTTTTCTGGACAGGTATAACTTGCTGATTTGAGACAGGAAACCTAGCTTGAAGTCCAAACAAATGACTTTCCTGTTCCAGATTCAAATCAGGCATGACTGTTTTCATAGTAAAAACCCTTGCAGAATGTCTTACAGCTCTTCCATTTTCCAGCTACTGACTTTAACCTCTTCTGTCTCATTGACTTCAGCCAAACCCCTTTCCTTTACAGACTTTGTAAGTGTGAGTGAGAGTGCAAACAGCAATATACTTAATCTTATTATATATGTTAACACACAAGGTGCAGTAATTATATTATGTTTAAATTCCCCCAAATGTGGGGGAGGTCATTGGTAGGTAGCTAGTTTTTTTTTAAAAAAACCCAAACCCAAAGCACTCTCTAAACTTAAGTGGTTCATGGTATTAGAATTCTCCATCATCCTCTGGCTTTCTGCCCCTCTGCTGTAATTACCTTAATTCCTCACCCGATAATAAAACTCTCTGAACAAATCTGTGCCTGCTATTAAGTAAAATTAAAGCTTAGTGCAGATTCTCTGCATTCTTTCTTCTCTTCAGCTGTGGTGCTTGACAGCTTGCATGGTACAAATGAAACACACAAAGCCTTTAGGTCATCCCATATTAAAAAAAGAAAAAGTAACTCAGAGCTTTCCGATGCTGATATGTGTTAGAAACAGTGAATTTTGATGAAGAGCTGCCGGATTCTCTATTTCTGTAGAAAACTCACTGGTGTAACACAATGGAATCAGTCATGTAAACTTATATATGCACTATACCGGTTTGTTTCCTCCTGGATCTCATGCAAGCCCTTGTAAGAAGGCGGCGGTTCAGATTCCAGGTCCACTCTGTCCTAGGTCTGCCTGAGGTTGCCAGCAGGAGTGAAAATCGCAGCAAGACATTTCACTATGTAACCAGCTGTCCTCTAGCTACTGCGTCAAAATCGCCAAGTTCCAGTCTACCTGTGTGACTGTCAAGTTCCAAGTTGAGGTGTTTCAGTCATTATCTCTCAAGGTTTTACCTTCTCTATGAGGAAAAGATCACTTCTTTGTACCCTCAGTTAAAAATGTTTCAGTATCACAGAAAAAAAAATATTAAAAAATACTGAACTCCTAACTCATCAGCTCACTAGAAGAAAGATCATCTCCTCTCCAAGCTAGAATGCTCAATACAAGTGGCAAAACCAATACAGAAAATAAGGTGGTCATTCATGAAACCAACCAGTGAGTATCACAGCTGTTCTCAGCTATTACAATATCACACAGAGGTAGAAGAGGAAATTGTGGAAAGTTTGTTAGGAGTTGCATAATAAACACATTTAAAGAAATGCTTTAAGGTCCAAAAATTTTAGTGCTTACTTGTTGGCACTTTTTGTCTTCTCAAGATCTTCCGTTAAATAACAAAATACCTTAAAAACTCATGAAAGTCTGTTCTTCCATCAGGAGGGCACCCATTCTGTGATACACACAATCCTCAAGAACATAACCCAGAAACTACAACCCCAGCTAAGCCAAATGCAAATTTGTGCTTAAATTTAGGCATAGGAAAGTTCTGTTGGCCTTACCCACAGGCTTAAAATTAAGCATATGTTTTAACACTTTACTGGATTAGGGCCCATGTCAGCAAAATAAATTTATTGGGAAGAAGTAATAAAAACGTAGCTTGCAGTGAGGGACAGCGGAGCCATTCACAGCTACAGAAGCTTTAAAACACTAGCTGGTATTTATATATTTAAAGAAGAAATCAGGCGTTAAACAAAACATTTCTTTTAGATAGCTATCTAATTAGTCCGCTACAGAAAAACCTTCATTTTTCTTAATTTGACGAAAAACATCTTTTGCATCCTTGCATCCCCAAAAGCAAATTAATCTACACATCAAGGAAAAAAAAATGCTTTGCAAGCACAAGCTTCAAAAGCAATTTTTCCCACTGTTTAGTAACAGCTTGGCTGTTCCAGAGGTACCGTTACGTTCCCTGGAGAAAGGGACAGACAGGAGGCCAAGCTTTCTAAACACTGAGTTTCATTACACACATGCACCTGAATTTGCTCATTCAAGTATATATAATTGTATATATACAATAAATGCCAGCTAACTAATTCTCTTGTATGCATTGTGCACTGATGTATATTCATTTTTAATGCTAAGAACCTCTCTAAATACTTGGTATTGTATATCTAGCCTTTAAGGAGAACTTACATCATTTGCAAAACCAGAATAGATACAATTCTACTAGAATGTGTCTATGTTAACTTTATTTTTTCCAGAAAAAACTTTCTGTTGCTAACAACAGTGCACCAAAATATGAACTTTAGCGTAGATAGAGCTCCTTTGGTGTTTTAAGTGCAGTACTATCTGGTCCCATTCAGAACACCTCACTCTTGTATATCAAGATGCAGCAGCTTACTCTGCTCGAGCGCTTTGGCTCTTCCCAGTAGCAGCAGAGCTGTACCAAGGGGCAATCCTGTCACTAATGCCCTCACACAGAAGACATGCTAAATTCTTTCACAATAACAGCATCATTTATTTCTTTAGCCTCACATCACACCTGAATCACCAGGCAATGCACATGCACTGTATTTTCTGCATTTTCAAGAGGAAAATCTTTCATTCAAAATACAAGACATAATAATTTGGTTTTGAGTTAGCTTTTTCTCCCATCTTTAGTAGCCCTCTCCTTACAGCAAGTTTTCCAAATGGACAAGGTTGCTGAGTACACAGCCTGCAGGTGTTTGTGCTCCTCCCTCGTTCCCAGCCACAGCCTCTTAACCCCTGGGACGGTTCCAGACAGATACATTTGTAATTCTCAAATTTTTCAGAAAATAAGTGTCTGGGGTGCAAAGAGACACAGTACTGTCCCTGCAAAAGGGAAGAATAAAGATGGGTCTTCATCCTTACGGCACATGAGGGAATCCACTGGAAACCCCAGCTTTGAGACACAGAATAAAAAAAAATGTCATGACTCCACTGTTACCAAATTCCTGATTTCACTGGGATTCAAAGCTCAGGATCTTCAATTCTCTTTTCATATCTTATTTGCACAGCCCACTGCTCAGTGAAGACCTGTTCAAGGTCCCATTGCCCTACAATACAAACCAACATTAAATGGGAAATTTATTAACTGCATAAAATTTATGAGAAGAAAATATTTCCAAGAGAATGTTTTCTCCGGTAATCCTTATGGACAGTTAGGGGACTCCAAGTAGCAGGGTACGTAAAATAAAACATAAAATCCATTCCTCTTCCTACCTCATGTCAGAGATTGCCTTTTCTTCCAAGTTCACTCCTTTACCAACACTTCTGAGGTCCTGTTTTGATTTCTGCAGAGATGACAGTGAAGTATACGGATACTATTAATCAGGTTAAAGTTTTTAATCATTTTTAAAATTGCATATTTCTAGTAAACTGCTGTCCTACTTGCTCAGCTGGAAATAAGCACTGTGGAACCCGTAGCACATACCAGTCACCTCTCACTTCCATCGTAAGCCTCCCATCCTCTACCAACAGGCAGGAGACCTGAGCACAAATTGAAATTGTGTTGTGCTGACCGTGTGCAGGTTTTGTGTCAAGACAGGCTGAGAAATTACAGTTTAGATTCACCAACAGTTAACTCAGTGCTCTGTTTTTAAATAGATATAGTAATGGAACCATAAAAACTCCCACCAGGTTGAGGTCTCCCATTTGGGAGCTTTTTCCTTATGTACTACATATTTTAAAGCTTAATCATCAGCCCTTCTCCAAGCAAAACTCCTACCCGTTTCAGTTAATCTTTGTCAGAATCAGTCCCGGTACTGGGTAACAGGCTGCAGTTAAAGTATAAATTAAAAACAAGTTTCTAATTGCAGAAGCAAAGTTCTGAAATAGTCTTCCAACAGTAATGGGAAGTGAAAACCAGTTTCAAAATGGAATAAAAACATATTATTAGGGCTGCATTGAACTATGTTCAATGAACCATAGAGGTCTCATCCCATTCAATTTTCTAGCTACCAAAATCCAATACTTGGAATTTATCTGAAATTTGTACATGCATTGAACTGTTACCAATTAAAATAATTGTCGCTGAGTATTTATTTTAATGAGACCGTGACCCTCAGAAAAACAGGACATTTAAACCACTGTTAGTAACTGTTTTTTTTAAGTCACTTGTCAGCTCACTTGTGAATACCTGATGCCCAACAGCATAAACAGACTTTGTTTTTAATTTAGAGAGTTTCAGTTTTATTTTTAGGAGCAATATTTTTATCCAAAAATCTTGCTACAGTACTATGCACAAATTTTTGTTCCAAATAATGAAGGCCTACAAATATATTAAATTACAAAAGTACCTGTACATTTCCAAGGCAATAAATATTCAAATAGTAAGTGTGTTTCAAGTATGATTAGTCTTCTTAGGAACTTTGGAGTTACAAATCAGTACTTTAAAATCTAAACTAGCTTCTACTCATCAGCTAATATAGGAGAGAAAAAAAACCCCAAAATAACATACAACAAAGGACCCAGAAAAGAAAGTTAGGTTTCGGTTATTATTTTGATTATAATTATCCTACCCCTGAAAAAAACAAAGGAAGATCACAGTGCAAGAAAAATGTGAAAGACAATTTAGACATGGTGTTAAGCTGCTGCAGCTGAGACTCATAAGATGCCTGTATAAAGAAGCAGCCGCACAGCATGCTGTACAACAGGAGCCCAGAGGTGATTTTTAAAGTGTCTAAATTAAGATACCCTAAATAGCAGGTTTCCTTTAGGTTGTTTTTCTGTGATAAATCATTAATTTAATCCCTCCAACTTTTAGTTTAAGGATGTGTAAGCCATTCATTTTGAGTCACAATTCCATCTGCTTCAAGCTACTGCCTTTATTTCTCATACCTGTAGTATAAATAAATTTGTAGTTTGCAAATAGAGTTAGATAATGCAACTTCAAAAAAGGAATGACAGAGACCACATGGCCATGCAGCTGGGCAGTATAACTGCAAGTGCTTTCTGTTTCTTTTAGAGGTATGATGACTTGTACAGGAAAATTATATATGTGTAGTCACCCTGAAGCAATATAGAGATGAAAAAGCAGTAGCTGGTATCAGTTTAGAATGGAATCAAATAGAAATGTTGTAAAAGGGAGGGAAAAAAATTTGCAGTACATTGTGTAAGTTTCTGCTGAAATGAAAGGACACACCATCATAGATGATGCAATAAAATAATAGTGTACAATATTAAAACACTATACATTGCAATAAAGGAATTGGCTTGCAGATAGTACACCTACGTTTCTCGTAAGGTGTCACATATTGCAGTTGTCTCATTAAAATGAAGAAATCTTTCATGGATATCTTGGGGCAAACATTTCCTTTTATTTGTATTGATTTGTAACAATTCCTAGAAATTGCTCTAACCATCTTATAATAGAGAAACAATAACAAGTGGGTAATTTTGAAACACCAATAATTTGGTACAACTTTTAAGAAAAATAGTGTATATTACTTTAGGAAGTACTTTTAGCAGTATTGTGGCGGTACCACTTCTAGGCACTGAAATTAGGTTGAAAATAGCTATTGAGACATAGGAGAGTTGCAGTATTCATATCAGTTTACATCTTCTTGAGATAATCCAGTGCCCTGCCTTTAAATGTGCAGATCAGATAATCAAGAGTGTTCAAATGTACGCTTAAAACCTTTTGCTGAGCAGGGCTCCAGTGTTGCAGCAATGTAGCTGGCAGAGATACTTTCTGTGCTGATTAGCTCACCAAGCATTAAGTTAATACTGCTTTTAATCTTTGTACTTTAGGAAAAGATCGGTAGTTAAAAAGAACTCATTTAACAAATCGGTTATGTATTTTAAGAGGTCTCATTACTGGTTTTTTGGTACAGATAATGAAGATTTTAAAATCCACAAAGTCTGTGGTGCCGTGAGCTTTAATTCCTGGTTTAGTACTAGCTAGGAGAACATGTCAAATGTAAATCTGAAAGCTTTTGGTCATTGACCTTGTGGAGCTGACTAATGTAGATTGTGGTGAGGTCCTGTGTTTGTGGCATAACTCCAGGTGGTATAAGGCAAAATGGTTTGGAGTGTCATACTGGCAGCAATGCCTGCTGTGTCAGATCACCCTGTGTGAGCAGAAGCTCTCCCACCCGCCTTGTAACAACCTATGCAGAAGTAGAGGGAGGAACAGGAGGCTGTGGGAAGTACCAGACAGTGGTTTGTGGTGCACAGCTACCACCCCAGCTGGCTCTGCCGCCCATCTCGAAATAGACCCCTTATTAATCAAGATAATTTTACGGGCAGAGTTCTTCGTGTCACTCCTCGACATGCAGTACCTGGACTGGGGTGGCAACGTGTGCCTTAAAGATATGCTGCTTCAGGGTGTTTAATCAACGGATACTGAAAACAGTATGATGTGTCCTTTAATCACATTGCATAACGCAGAGCAGTTGCTTACATGTGCTTTAAAGCAAGTATTGTTTATATTGCTACACTGGCAAACTAAATGGGTGGGGGGTGGGTGGGAAAGAGGTAATGCTGCTGTCTTATTTTTGTGGGAAAAACAGAGAATAAAAAGTGAGCAAGAGATTCCTGTCAGGACTAATGCCTACAACACTGTTAATAAAGACATTTGTTGAGCGCTGTAATTCCTAACTTATTAATTCTGTAGGAAGATGCTCACCTGTAAAATATGTATTTCCTTTTGTGGTAAGAAAAAAAAAAAAGGATGTGCCATCCACCTAACTCTGAAAACATTTCAAATGTCTTAATTAAAAGGCAAGCATGTAGAACAGCACAGAAATGAACAGATTTGTAACAAACAAATCTACATGTAGAAAAACCTCTCCAAAACCACAAAGAGCAGCAGAATTACCTGGGCAAAGGACGGGTCCTTCCCCTTAGTGCAGAACAGGTTCCTTGGGACGCATGAAGGAAACCCAGGCTGGATGGAGGCCCACAGGGATCGTGGAGCCATTGGCATTTGGCATGCATGTACAACATGGAACAACCTGAGAACACAGAAACACCTTGCCCTGACAACAGCAAAAGCTGAGAAATAGGTAAATGCATCACCGAATTATTTCAAACTACAAAACAGTTCCATTAAATCAACATTTTTTCTCTTCTGTGATACTCTCAACATAACATTTATGCCTTCTATTACATAAAATTCTAAGTATTACATTTCCTTTAGTTTCCAACATACTTAAACCAAAAGAAATTAAAATTTCTACTGATATTTACTGGTTCGTTTTTACTAGTGTACTCTCCCTTAGCAAAGTTCTACAATCCTTAGATTTAAACTTAGGAACAAGCAATCCTCTTTGTTATTTGTGCTTCTGTGTTTCCTTTTAAAATTCAAAACCTATGCCTTTTAATTGTGCAGGGCTTTTTTTTTGTTTCTTTCTTACTCACAGCTTATTAAAAACATTTCTACACAGAGCCAGTTCTTGGTCATCATTCATATTAGTTTGTTTCAGTTCTTTTTTTCTAAAGTGCCTGGCTGACACGTGTTCTCACCTTCATGAAATGATCCCTTTTTAAAACAGGAAGAACTTCCGAGTAAACAATGTCATATTAAGCTTTATAAACAAGAGCAAAGTCAGCGAGATACAGAGAGTAATCTTGCCCTACTCAGAACTGCCTTTCAGAGTTCAGTATGGCCTTAGAACTGTTTTATTGAAACCAGAGAAGAGCAAGAAGGAAGGATTAGAAATCAGAAAAATGCAACCTATGAGGAAAAGATTGAAAGAACTGGTGCTGTTTGATCAAGAGAAGAAAAGGCTGAAGGCAGATAAAATAACAATCTTCAAATATGGAACAGTTGTTTAAAAAAAAGTTTCAATTGCTGCAAGGTTTGTGGCTAGACCTTAAGTGAACCTTTCTAAGCAGTGAGTGCAACAAAAGCAGTGCAATAACTAGGGGAATTCACACAGTTCCATCTTTGGAGATTTTTACAAACAGGTTAGCGTCTGCCAGGAATGCTGTAAGGTATAGTTCATCCCACAGGGGATAGATTAAATTACTACTTTGAATCCCTCCCCAGGCCTATTTCTATTGTACACAATTCTGGTTATACAATAAAAAATTGTAATTAAGATGTAAACACTTTAGTTAGCTTATCATAATTTTTTATTGTTGTGATCAACTCCTTTATCAATGTAAAACACTGTCATTTTAGATACATGCAAAAACTGTTGTTCAATGTAAACAGAAAAAAGATCTGCATTTTTACAAAGTCTTTCCGTTCACAAAGGCCTATACCTCTCTTCTTTACCTCTTCCCTCAGACTAACAGGTGATAAAGAAACAAGTCACTTTATTCTTTAATGCTATTTGGTATTAGAAATTATAATCTCATGTATTATCAGTAAGAAGACTGGTCCATGAGTATTCCAGCTCCTGTATTCCTCCTTATATACAAGGAACTGGAAAGGATCTCCTGAGTCATCAAGTCCAGGTCCCTGTTATCAGTCAGCCCTGCAGTCTATAATTTATCAAGCTTAAATTAGTTTGCAAAGGTCTGTCTAGAAACGATGCTTCTATTATACCTACTGGGCAGCTGTTCCAGACCTCTCTCCTCTGATATTTCAAAACTTCTTAAGTTTTCAATGTAAATTTAGTTAGGACAGTTTATACTACTTCACTCTTGCCAGCACTTCACAGTGCCAGCATTGATTTTACCTTAAATATCTCCTTTCTGTTGCCCAGTGACAGCAATCCTGTCCTCTCTTGCATTTCAGGTTAAATTTTTTTGTCCCTTCTTTAGCCACCTTTAATTTTCTCCTCTCTTCTTTAGACACCTTTTATTTTCTCCTACTAATTTTAATCTTTGCTTCGTTAACTTTTGTTTTCCTTGATGTGTTTCTTTGACATCCAGATGGGTTGAATCCAATGCTTCCTTGTCAGCATGAAGATTGGTTGGTAGAGACATGTGCCTCATCCGTATTTCATAATCTACTGCTAAAGAATATGTTGTGGTTTATCTTATTTTTAATTTTTCTCAATATCTTCAGTTATATTTCCTTCAATAATTACAAGCCTTGCATGGGTTGAGATATGATCAATGGATCCAACTGCTTATGTTGTAGTCTTTCTTCATCCTAATCATAGGCACAGTATTTGCTACTTATGTACTTTCCTCACTATCTAACCAAGTCTCAGCTATTTATTCAAAATCTTTATTTCTGGATTCCATTCCCCGTGCTATTTCTTCCAATATGTTGGTTATTTTAATTTATTATCTCTGCCCCAGCCTTCAAATGAGCACATTCGGGTCTTTCACCTTTGCTTCCATCTCAGGTGTGCTCATTTCCACTTCTTGGTGTTAAACACCCTTCTCTTGAAACTGTGTATTCCTCACTAACTTAGAGGCAATACCATTTTATACCTGTAGTTTCACTCCCTTTGCTTGTTTCCATGCTCTGCCTTTCCTCATATATTTCTTATCAGCACTTGTTTAAACCAGAGGACACCAGTCAATATTCTCACCAGCTACATTTTGCGTGGTAGCCTGCAGCACTCACCAAAAAGGAGACAACTAGGATGTAAAGTCCTCCTCGACCAAAGAGGGTTCAAGTCATTTCTACATGCACGCTTTGCTCACCCACCCCGGTACAGGCAATTCTCACGTAGGGCCTCCCGCATCCCTTCTGCTAGCCTGAGTTACTTCATAGTTCAAATAAAAAAACCCAACCCTTCCCGTGGCCAAAAGTGGAAGAAGGAAGAAAGAGCTTATGTCTACAGCCCAGTGTTGGGGTCTGGGGCAGATGTGACACCAGAGGTGTAGTTCCCAGGCTGTTAGTGCATTTTACTCAGAGGTGGTGTAGTGCACAGCACTGGCTGTCCACAGCAGCTCTCCATGGATCAGATGCAGAGAGAAGGATGCTCCAAGATGAGGTTCATGACAAAATCAGCCGGGGTGAATGGGAAATCCTGTGTCTCACTCACATTTCAGAGCCTACTGACGGTGTGGGAGAGAGAAACACGCCGCTGTGGTGTGAATTAGCATGTCTTCAGATGGAGAGGCAGGTAAGGGAGCTGGCTGGGAGCTTTGTAGGCTGCACGGCTACAGTTAGGCATCTAAATTTCACTTTAAACCAAATGGAAGCACTTTGGTGCTTACAACAAAGTTACTTCTTTATCAGCAATTTGCTGATAAAACCTGTGTCCAACAGAAATGAAAGAGCAGCTTTATGGCTGTGGACTACCTGACTTTTCTAACCCCTTCAGAGTCCCCAACCTCTGCAGCTTGTCTGTCTGTAAAGGAGCGGTAACGCCCCGGCGGAGTTTATGTAACTGCTACTCAATATTGCATTAAGCTTCCTCCATCTGACATGTAAAACTTCCACCTGCTCAGTCGCCCAAGTCCTGACTTGAACTAACGACTCTTGATACTACGGTGCTATATTTGCTCCCAGCAGGCTGATAACACAGTGTACGGAGGAGCGCCTGCTCCGATTTATCCTATAGCCTGAGACAATAATTGTTTTACGCTGGCTGTTATCACCTAGCAGCGGGATCAGTTTAAGTTTGTTGCTCTCTAGAGAAGAAGGAAACCGCAAATACAGTGAGAAATCCATGTGCCATGGTGTTTTAAAATGTCAGAGAGCCACAACTGTATCATTAACCATAATTTCAAGCTTTGACAATGCTGTCAATGAGCCTTGGTATTTTGTCATCGCTGGGCTATTTGTAAAAATCTGTTTCTCGCCATTGGCTGCTTCTTTCATCTCTGTGGTTGGCAGCCTTGTTATTTGTTTTTCTGTCTAATGGAAATTCTAGAACTACTGGTAGAAAGCAAAGTGTCGCTATGAAAAACACATGATCCTCTCCCCCCTGCCCCCCTTTAAATTCCTCTTTCTTTCTCTCTGTTTAAAAGTGAATTCTTTACAATGTGAATGAATACTCTTTCCTCCCCTCCCAATTAGTTCCAAAGGCAGCAAGAGCTTTTAAAAAGCTGTTTTTCTCTAAACTTACCAGTGAGATAATTCTGAGTCACTGTGAAAAGTTTGTTTCTGTCCGCCCTCTTCTCTTTTGCACAGAGACATTTTCACAAATCTCCTGTTATCAGGCAGTGCTGAGAGTAGAGCAACTGTGGAGTCTCTAAAATGGCAGCAAAGATGATCAAGTTTGCAATGATAAAGTACAGGAATAAACAAAACATTGTAACATGCTTTAAAGATTTAATCCTGCTCTTCATTTGAGTATTTCCTTTGCTTCATCCACACAAAATAAATATACAAAAGGCCAGCAAGTACAAAATAAGCCTCTGTATTCCACCAGAGGAGAATAAAGCAGTTCATAGGCTTTCTATTTAAGCAAATAGGTAAAGCTCTGGTTATCAGTGAAGCTTCTAAAACTTCTAAATCTGGAACTTTTTGTTACTACCTTTACGCTTGTTTACAAGTCTCCAAACTCCATTTTCCCCCCTGCCTCCCCCTTCCTTAACTATGCCCTGTTCCTGCTGCTCTATGCAGAATCAGCTCTCTGGATGTTTCCTCACAAAATACAACACATCTCAGCTTACCACCTGTAAATAGCTTCATCTTCTCCAAAAAAAATTGTGTCTAAAAAGAGAGGAAGAGAGAAAGAGCCCCATTCACCTTGCTAGAAGGTGGTCACTGGCAGTACTTCCTCCCTTTCCATAATGCTCTGGGAAGCCAATTTAATGAACCAGCTGGGCATTCCCTTCCTGACATTCCCTGTGATAATACAGGCTTTATAGTCTCTTTCTTTTCCCAGTTGTCTGATCACATTAGAACAGGGGATGAAAGTCCAAAGGATTTAAATGCAGTGTCAGCAGGGCAGACATGCTCTAACATACAGGAGAAATATTTCCAGGGCTGTTGTGTTCATGAGGGAGACTTTTCACATTCTCTCATTCCTGGTAGAGGTCAGTTTTAGCACTGCACTAGACACATTCCTGGCGACAGACCATAAGATCCACAAGGAAAGTTGACCATGGCACCGATGTGCTAAATTCAGAGTATCCTTATGAAAACGAGGTCCTCAGGTGACCAGGGATACCTAGTTGGTGAATTCAGGGTGGGATTTGGTGGAAGCAGCAGTGGAGATGCTCGGCTGCACCAAGGGGCAGCCGTCCTGAGCAGGTGGCAGCAGAAGTTGGGGGTGTACAGAAAACTAGAAACGCCTAGGGCTCCTCAGGTGCTAAAAAGCAAGGTGTGTTTTGTGGATGGCTCATTAAATTCCACTTCAGCAATGTTTTAGATTTTTCTTTTTGTCTGTGGCACTGTTCCAAAGGAGCAGCAGTTTTTACCTCGTCTGGGAACTGCAGAAGAGAGGTGAGGTAGAAGGTGGTAGCATCACACTGGCTTCTCCTGCCTTGCAGGTCATTTACTGCTGTGGACTCAGGGGCTATTTCAGGCACAGGTAGTGCCACAAGCGTGGCAGTCCAGTCCCCAGTGGATACTCTAAACTCAGCTCTTCCAAGGAGTGACTGGATACTTTAGTTCTGACCCACAGCTAAATTAGTAACCAGTAACAAGAGCAGAGACCTCACAGGTGGTCTTAAGCCTGTCCTTGGGACTTTGGTATAACCATTGCCATAGAGGCATCAACTTGAGCAGAACACATTGAGATACCTCAGGGAGGTCAGTCATCTCAGACACAGCACCTCTGCTTATCCCTGAGTGCTTGTAAGTTTCCAGGTGTCAGTGAAAGGGATCATCATCATTTGTAAGACCAATAAAGCTCTCTGTCTCAGAGGTTTCTTCTGCCTCTAAAATCCATCACAGTAGCTCTATTCTGATGCTGACATTTGGTGGAAAACAACCAAGAACTTCATAAAGAATGATTTTATCTCATTAGAAGATGAGTTTTGTGCCCAAATTACTTCTAAACTGTGAAATGTATCTATATCCCATAATGAATGTGTGCCTGTAGCTGAAGGCCAGAGTGAGTATTTAAGACAGGAAAAAAAAAAATGCAGCAGTGTGAAAAAACAGACTGAGGAATTAGAGAGTTTGCTTTCCATTTCTAGAGGGTCAATGAAACCAAGTGGTTTGCATGAGCTACACCATCAATAGCTGAAAAAGATTAGGAGAGGGACATTCTTTTTGTGCACATGACCTTTTCAGCAGCCTGGCAAATAAAATAAATAAAGAGAATAGGCCAAATCCAGAGGTGGGTTTATATTTAAGCACAAAGTTTACATTCAAGTTTCTAGGAGAAGAGTTGGAACAATGTGGAGTAAGCTTGGATCTTCTCATTCTCTTAAGATCGAATTGCGTAGTATTTTTAGACTTTAATGCTGTACATGTTTTGACCCAAAATGTAGTTAAAGTGTTCTTTTGTCTTGGATCTATTGTGAATTATCAGCACTTGACATTCTATAAACTGGGGCTGGCATAGATTTTCGTAGACATAAACCTAGAATTGGAGTGCGGCTGTTGGGTTGGTTTTTTTCTTTTCAGTAAACACAGATTTATAATGTGCCAAAACCTCTACAGATCCCTTCAATCAGAAGTCAAGGGGGAGGCTTTCAAAACATTCTAAGCTTTTTTATTTGAGCCACCTCGTAGCTTTTTGTGCAGGCATTCCTTCCCAGCAAATAGCACAAGAGCTAGCATGCTGAACAAATAAATATACAAAGGTTACTGAATGTATAACCCTTTCCCTCCAAGCAACCTCCTTTTACCTTGCATGCACACACTGCAGGTTTAAATTGCAAGCATAATTTAATCCCCTCTAAACAAACCAAACCAAACCAAACAAAAACCCAAACCTGTAAGGATTCAGAAAAAAAGATTATTGAGTTGTGGCAACTTGTTTCATGTTTGAGCTTACTGAAGATCAAAAACCTCCAAAAATAATTTCTGTTTGTTGAAACATTCATTTAGACCTCACCTGAACATTCATGACAGGCTCCTGTGCATCTCAACCCCTTCACAAGGAAAGATGTGAAAATTGCTGATGAGAAACACCAAGTTCAGCTTCTTGTGAGATTTTGACTTGTAGCAAGTTTGTAATAGCCATACCTAGCCCTAATGGCATCCTGTTCAGTGCTCTGGTTATATGCATGGGGTGAAAATGACCTCATAAGACCAAGAGTCCTGTGCACTAAGGTAAGTTTTTTTCCTAATCTTAAATACGTAAGGCAGACTTCATGTCTTTAGATGTGAAAAAAAAAGCAAACAGCTCTCATTAAAGAGTTGCTTTGGAAATGCTTTTTGCTCGTGTGCCTCAGGCTTCACTTACAGTGTCACAAAGGCACACCTCTCAAAATAGTCTCAAAAACCAAGCTACTTTTTTCATAACTGCCCATCTCTGAAGCAAGTAAACACATCCAAGGAATTAAAACCACCTGCCAATTACCACTGTAAGGATTCAGAAAAAAAGATTATTGAGTTGTGGCAACTTGTTTCATGTTTGAGCTTACTGAAGATCAAAAACCTCCAAAAATAATTTCTGTTTGTTGAAACATTCATTTAGACCTCACCTGAACATTCATGACAGGCTCCTGTGCATCTCAACCCCTTCACAAGGAAAGATGTGAAAATTGCTGATGAGAAACACCAAGTTCAGCTTCTTGTGAGATTTTGACTTGTAGCAAGTTTGTAATAGCCATACCTAGCCCTAATGGCATCCTGTTCAGTGCTCTGGTTATATGCATGGGGTGAAAATGACCTCATAAGACCAAGAGTCCTGTGCACTAAGGTAAGTTTTTTTCCTAATCTTAAATACGTAAGGCAGACTTCATGTCTTTAGATGTGAAAAAAAAAGCAAACAGCTCTCATTAAAGAGTTGCTTTGGAAATGCTTTTTGCTCGTGTGCCTCAGGCTTCACTTACAGTGTCACAAAGGCACACCTCTCAAAATAGTCTCAAAAACCAAGCTACTTTTTTCATAACTGCCCATCTCTGAAGCAAGTAAACACATCCAAGGAATTAAAACCACCTGCCAATTACCATAAGAACTGCTGGAGAGGGTACAGCAGAGGGCTACAAAGATGATTAGGGGCCTGGAGCATCTCTCTTACGAGGAAAGGCTGAGGGACTTGGGCCTTTTCAATCTGGAGAAGAGAAGGCTGAGGGGGGACAACACCTACAAATACTTAAAGGATGGGTGTCAAGAGGTTGGGGACGGTCTTTTTTCAGTGGTGCCCAGGGACAGGACAAGAGGTAACGGGCACAAACTTGTACATAAGAAGTTCCATCTAAACATGAGGAGGAACTTCTTTACTTTGAGGGTGGCAAAGCCCTGGAACAGGCTGCCCAGAGAGGTGGTGGAGTCTCCATCCCTGGAGATGTTCAAAACCCACCTGAACAAGTTCCTGTGCAACCTGCTCTAGGTGGACCTGGTCTGGCAGGGGGGTTGGACTAGATGATCTCCAGAGGTCCCTTCCAACCCCATATCATTGTGTGATTCTGTGATAAGTGGGCTGGTTCACTCTAGTTGAAAGATGAATTTTTGTGCAGTAAAAATTATATACCTTGGGGCTCCCAAGGACTACACCAGCAGTCTTCAGTTTAAAAAAAAATAAAATTTAAAAAAAGCGAGAAAGGGAGAAATAGAAGCACCCTTACCACAGTATTTCACAACACGGTGTCCGTACACAAGGTTCATGGCCAGTCCAAGCCCAATGATAAGGGGTGAGCTGTAGCGTGCTCTGCACCGTTACACAGCGAAAGCCACTTCCCCATGTGCGTGCCCACAGCTGGGCCAGCAACTTCTCTTGTGGCGAGCCCTGTCCCAGCCTGCCTAGGAAGGGAGGTGAACGGGTTAAGCCTCTATTTCCACTGCTACTCTTCAGGTCATAGGAAGGCTGAACCTCTTAATGAAGTTCTGCTAAGGTTTTATGTCAGATCTTTGCTTCTCTTTTATGTTGTTTACAAACAGAATTAAATCTTTGGAAAAGATATTTTTTGTAGAGCTTAAAAAACACATGGTTAGAAGACTCTGACCCAGACTTCAATGTTTCATATGGAACTGATAAAAGTAGACTCATTTTGCCTTTTCTTCCCTCTATGAAAGTGGTGTTAGGGACGCATTAGATGTGAAGAAGTGTTAAAGATCCTATAACTACTACCTAAAGCACATTCACAATCCACTTGTTTGGATGGTGGACAACCCTGACAGGGCAGTCATGACTGTCAGAGGCAAGTCTGTATGACAGCAGTCACCCGATGCGATACGCCCAGTGATTGCCTTGGGGAGGATGGTATGCACAGGAAATCCTTAGTGCTTAGGGTTTGTCATTACATTTTCCCATGAAACCAGAACTGAAAGAAGCCCCAGTTATCAGAAACCCTTTTAAGTTGACCTTATGATCTAGTAATTCAGAGTGTTTCTCTGGGACTTGAACAGCATTACTAATGCCTCAGGTAATACAGGTATATAAATAAACCCTACACTTTCACTTAGCTCTATATTCACTCTTATACTGCAAACTTTTCAGAGTAAGGACTGGTAGGGGCCTGCCGCATTGCAGCACACCCGTTTAGAAAAAGTGGAAGCATTGCTTAACGGTAATAAGAATACAAAATCTAACCCATTTTTCACCTGTCAGCTAAGAGAAAATACTGCCACTGGCATCTTGGGACAGATTTCTCATCTTCTTTGCCACATTAGTGTTGCTTAGTGATTTCTTGCATTATTTTCTTTACATGTTTTCCGTTTCATTTATTCTCTTACCTTACATATTTCCCAAGGCTCAAGCTGTTTATTCTTCCTTAAGCCAACAGAAATATTCATTGTATTTTCATTTTCTATTCTCTCTCCATTTGCCTTCTGCTCACAACTTCATTTCTTGCTGCTGCATTTACTACTTCTCATTTCTGTATCTCAGTTCCTGGCCTTTGTTTCCGTCCCTTCTCAGTCTGTAATCTTGGCTTCTTTTCCTTCTCTCACCCCTTGTTGCCACAGAGTCTTTTTTTGATGTTAGTGCAGTCCTGTGGCACTACAAATACCCTGCTAAACTGTTGGTAGCTCTGTGGTTTTGCATGAGGAGACACATTTTGTTGCTTAACCAATTGCTATCCTGGGGGGTCTTCACCATACTCCATGACCAATTCAACTGCACAGTCACTTTGGGACTCTTAAATGTGCTAGCTAAGAAGGCTGGTCTGAAAGTGCCCATAACAAAAAACTCCTTCTAGCTTTTCCCCTTCCACAGAGCACAGTTTTTGCATGTCAGAGCCGCCTTTAAATCTGTGAGTTCCCAGACAGCCTGCTCCCTCATCTCCTGTACTGTGCTGGTAGAAGTCTCTCCTCAAATGCCACCTGCACACGATACCCACATTCAAAATAACGTATAAGAAACACACCCTTGTTCCCCACCTGAGGTTACCTGGGGTTTCTGATCTATGCAGACCAAGCAGTAGCTGCAAAATAGTCTACTTCATAGTTCACATCAGTTCTCATTCTCTCTCTCTCTCTCTGAAGTCCTCCAAGTCTTCTCTTTGGGTTTGTCCACCTGCTGTCTCGCTGCGCCTTCAAGCCCTGTGCTCCCTGGAAAAAGGCTGTGTCACAACCAGCATCCAAGCCCCGGGGGCTTCCCAGACACCCCCTCAGTGGGAGCATCCCCACTGCTGTGATTAGAAACGCCCATCACTATTTTGTCACCAGGTTCACCTCAGCTATTCAGACATGAAGGCCACCCCAAGAAGAATCGCCGGGCCCCGATTCAGCCCTTTGAACTCAGTGTAGATACAGCCTGGTTCGAGCGAGAGCGGGATCGAGCCCGTAGTCAGGCAGCGAGCGCAGTAGTATGGCCCTAAGTATAGTAACCACTTAGTTTACAGTACAGTGACCCAATAATTATGCAAGATAATACTGTATGCACTTAGCTCGCCTGTACCATTCACAGCACTTGCCAATAATACACGAGCACGTTTCATTATCTCCGTCCCCGGCTCAGGGCTCTTTATAAACCGTCTGTTTTCTCCCGAGATCACTGGAGCTATGGCACGGAGGACTGTCTAGGTATATTTAACCCCATGGATCATTCCAACATGCTTCTTTAAAAGAAGATCATATTGTTTTTCCTGCTTTCCATTTTTGAAAGGCTAGGCTTTGGCCAGAGGGTACTCTACATATCTGGCTGCAAATAGACCGCTTGGAGCCAAGCAATGCGGTGCCTTGACTAATTTCAGCATTCACTTAAGCTAAATTATTTATGATACTCTCTGCACAGGCCTTTCTCTGTTGTTGTTGTTTTAATGTTGTAATCTCAGCCAGAATAAAAGGATAATTTGCATGTATTTTCAGCTACTGCAGTAGCTCACACATGGCTCTTAAGACTGAAGCCAACTACAATATATTCAAAGTTTGAACTGAGTGGCCAGAAAAGGGAAATTTTGACGTGCCAGTAAATCATGTCCCTAATGGTGAGAAAGCTTAACGTTTTTACATAAGCAGCTGAAACAACATCAGAAACATTTTCCATTGATACAGTTATTCACTTGTATCAAAAGCTCATCACCTTTGCGGCAGTAACATAAATCAGGAGGATGTTAAGCTGAGAAAGGTCTATTTTCACCTCCGAGCTGGTATTACGATTCCCAGTTCATGGCCAGCAGAGCCATCCTTGTGAGAATGCGAAACGCCGCGCAGACAAGAGGGAAGAAATACAAGGGTGTTTTTAAGGAGCCTGCTAGTTTCCAGCAGGCACAAGGCACAGGAGATAAGAAGCAAAATAAAAGCTACAAGGGAATGCAGAGCAGAGAGGGTACCCCCCGCTTCACCGGCTGGTGGTTTGCCAAAGCAAACAACAGAAGTGGGGATTAGAGCTTGCGACGTGCGCATTAGAGCAGGACTACCTATTCCCTGCCTTTTCTCCTCTGAAAAGCTGCCATGTGAGGAGAAACATTCCTTTTATTATTTATGGGGACAGCCACTCTTGTTTATTATGCTCATGTTACTATGCTACATGCCAAGTACAAGCCCTCTTTTTCATAGAGAGGTTTTTCTTTGTACAGAGTGGGGGGGGGGGGGAAGAAAAGAAAAGAAAAAAAAAAACCACCACTCTGTTTGCAGGATTAGTGAGGAAATTAAAGCCAGGGTAGAGAAAGGAGGTCTTTCTCCAGAGCTGTGCTTAGGAAGGCAATAGGAGTGGAGCACCGCAGTGCCCCGACACCATCGTGCTCCAAGGGAAGAGCAGGAGGAGATCTGCCTCGGGAGCCCTCCTGCTCGCCCCAGCACGGCTCGGGCACCCACAGCCCTCAGCAGCCCAAGGAGCAGAGAACTCACAGCAGAAGAAAGGTTAAACCACCGACAATCTGAGCACCAGCAGTTGTGCAGCTTGTAGGAGACGTATTTTTCCCCCCGTCTGTCCCCTCTGGTTTGGAACAACTTCGATAGGAAGAGAAGAAAAGCAAGTTTATTTCTTCCCTTCCTCCTTTATTTTTTTTCTTTTTTTTTTTTTTTCCCCAAGGCAGCTGAAGGACAGCTGACCTATTTTCTGAGTTCTGCAGCGCAGGAGGCTCCCCAGCACCTGATGGCTTCTTTGTGCCTGTCCCCTGAAGCATGTTTAATACTGAAAGGCCTGGCCCTGGTCAGTGACTGCAAAGGAGGAAGCCCTGGGCTGCTCTTGGACGGCAGCCGTCGTACCCAGCGCAGGCAAAGGTTTGAAACAACCCACCGAAGGCAAAGCAAACCCCACGGCAGAAGGAAGGGAAACCAGGCAACAGCTCTTTCGGTGGTAGATGGCAGCGGATTTACTGTCTGGCAGGTCACAAACTGCCTACAGCTGGGGGAAATTGCTAGTTCAGTTCTCCCCTGTTTAATGCGATTACTGGTGCTAGTTCATAGGCTTAATTTCATTCCCTTGAATTCTTCTCCACTAACAAAAACAAAACAATCAGGCAGAAAAAAAAAGCTCAATAAAACTCTCTCCAAAAATAGAGAATACAAAATGCATTTTTCAAACCAGGAACCTTCACTCATTCTGTCTTCAGAAGAGATTTTTTTTTCTTTTTAACCAAATTATACACCGGAAGAGCTTATTCTGGAAAATGAATACGCTGTGTTCTGTGGAAGGAAAGGAGCTCTTTCTCCTTTCTCACTGGAGTTTTTAAAAAAGACCCTGTCTGATGCCCCTTAAGTATATAATCTAGGAATTAAATATTTGGATATGGGAGAAAGCAGAAAGACAACAGATTTGCAGGAGCCATGTGAAAACCTGACTCGGATGGTGAGAGGGTACAGCTCTCCCCAGGCAGAAGAGAGGGATAAGTACAAAGCTCCAGGCTTCAGCATAGTAGCTCCCTCACAAGGGCTTGGTTCTGCCAGAAGGGGATGAGAGAGTGAACACACAGACTCCTGTCTTACACGTGATTTTTCAGATTTTAGCATTAAAATACAGCAACTTAGTTCCATTTCAGAAACCACTTGTTGCTTCACGAGGGCCTTACAACAAGAGGCTGAGCAAACATTTTCCTGTTTATCAGCACCACAAATACCATGTGACAACAGCAATACTTCAGGTAGAGTCTTTTCTTTATCGGCATGATCTGAGTTACAGGACAATTCCCAACCACCAAAAGAAACATAACAAAAAGTATTCCAACAAACTGCATTTTTCACAGTATGAGGCTGCTAATACAAACACTGCAAGCAAACTATAGGTTTAACATACCAATTTACCCTTGCTTGCAGCAAGTTGCTGAGCTTACTTGGATTTCATCCTTAATATAGTACTAATAGCTGTTGCAAATAATGTATTCAATACCTTCCCAGGGCACGTATCTCCAGATTATTGAATCAAAAAGAACGAGAACTTTCCATGCTCTTTCAGACTTGCCTTGGTCAATTTTGTGGATGTAGTTTATTTTACAGACTGAACATGGATGTTTATTTTTCATTTTTCTCATAAAGGGGCAGAAATCATGGTTATGTTACAAACAAAACATTTGATGTATGGCAATGCAATACTGCTCTCCTAGTCCCTGTAGTGTCCTCTGAGTCCACTGCAGGATATGTTTCCACTAGCTGATTTTACTACCTGTTCAATATATCTTCTCTGTCACTGAGAATGTCCACTTAACTTATGTCTTGCTCTGCAACTACTACATTATTTAAACATTATAATCATGCTTGCCAGTGATCGTCTCCATGTCTCTAATTTGTTAATTAACATTTATTGCCTATCTGATTATATTTTACTCATTGCTGGCTTAATTTACGTTGAATAAGCTATAAACAGTTCTTACTAGTTATTATCAGTTTAGCTTGTTGCAGGATTACTATTATGCCATTGTTGACATAAAACTAGAGTTAATAATTCACTTAATTCCCTTCAGCATCACCACCACGGCAGGCACCGAGTTATTCTCCTGCAGTTGGTATCCCTGACGGCACGGCCCTGCCCAAGCCGGACATTATCCAGCAGGTTTAGAGATTAATTATGTTCCAGAGCTCTCTTTTGCATCATCATCATCATCTTCTTTCATCCCCTCACTGCCCTCACCTAATGAATGTCAAACCAAGTCCATTAGCATCAAGGGAATTACTTTTATTTATAGCAGGAGGCGGCAGTGAGCTCTTAGTGAGCTCTACCCTCCTGCCACATCCCGACAGACACGTCTCACCCCAGAGCCCCAGCAGCCTTAGTTTTATTCCTTCATTTTCTCCAACTTTTGTCTTCCTCCCCTTAGTGGTTCAGGTGCTACCAGCCGTGCCCTCCCAGCTCTACCCATCGCATCTTTTCCTGCAAAGCCACAGATCCCCTCTGCGCTACTCAGTCCTCAACATTTCCACCTGCATTCCTTCCTTCCACTTAACAACTTTATAACATTTTTAGTGACTGTCCTCTAATAGAGGGTGTCTGCAGCCTCTTATTACCTTCCTCCCAACCTCTCCGTATTTATAAAACCCTGCAGATTTCATTTCTGGTGTACTATCAGATTATTTTCCTTCTGACTAGTCTGTCTCACACAGGAGGAGGGAGTAGGTGAGCAAACCTCTTTTCCCAGCCTCAGTGGACCTGATGTCTTTTCTCCTTCCCCTAAATTTCATCCGTCCTCTCTCAATCCCTCTGCACTCTCAGAACAGTACAAGACCACACACTTCTCTCTTCAAAGCGCACCCCAACCTTTATCCACTGCTGTAACTGGTTATCTACCTCCTCGCTTTTTTCATTTAGGCTTCAAATCCAGATGAGTTCTTGCCTTCACCAACCCTCTCACTTATCAAGGGCCCCATGCTCCCCCTTTGGTGACTCTTACTGAAGCCCTCAGTAGGGAAGAAGGACACCCAGGCTCCCAGCACAGCGGTGGTACCTTGTTCTACCAGCCTAGAGCTCTATCCCTGGAGAGGGGGTGACACGCTGTGGGGTGGCCACCACACTCAGCACCTGCAGCTGCCAGCCCCCAGACTGCTCACCCAGCTAGGGAACTGCTCACACACCCCAGAGCCCAGTCTGTACCCAGAAGATACAGGATAAACCTCCAGAATCCAGTTACTGACCATTTCTGGAGGATTTTGTCTGAGGAATGCCTAAGAAGGATGGATATACTGGTGTCCAGGGCATGCAGATCCGAGTCCCCAAAACTGTCTCTGCCTGCAGTTGTTTGAAATCCTCCATAGTTGTGTTTGCTCACAACACGTGTCCCGAAGCCTGGACGTGATTTTATTGTGTTGCTCTTCCTGGCTCAAGGTTGGTTGATTGTGTGCTGGGAGTGTAAGGTCTTGGTGAGAGAAATGGTATCAGCTCGTCTGTTTGCAAATCACACTGCAAAGTGTCTTTGTGATCATTGTGGGGTGGCTCTGGGCACGACTACAGTACTAATAAATGGTTGGTAATAACAAAAATAAAGGAATAAACTAAAAACAAATAGCACCAGCAGGAGCTGGCAGGAAACAAGAGACCTGAATTTTTCTTTTCTTTGACTTTTTAGCAAAGTTAGTCCAAATTTTGTATGTGACAAGTCTTTTCCAGCAGAAAATGCCTCTTTTTTTTTTTTTTTTTCCCACAGAGAAAATTCACCATCAGAAACACAAAGGTTTCTACAACACCATGGTTAAATTTACTTGATCCACAGATATGTTCATTTTCTGAAACAAATCCTTTTAGGCAAATGCAAACATTTGATAGGAATTCAAAGAGGACCCTTTAAAACGTTTAATAAAAATGATGGAAATGCTGAAGGAACCTTGAAAATTAATAATTTTGAATACTGTCCCACAGGTCCAGTTGCATAATTTCTGCTAAAAATTGCAACCTATTTGATTATACTGAATGCGTGTGTGTGCATACATTCTTATATGTGTATAAATACATACAAATACCCATAGGCACGTAACTGTTTCATGGCCTTAGAAAAAAACACCATGACCCTCTCGGGTGCTGGCATTCACTGCCCTTGCTCTGATGTGAAGTATCTGGAAAGACACTACCTGATAGGCACTTGCACTATGGCTGTCAAGGGGTGTATAGAGCCCAAATAGGTTGTTATTTGTCACAAGTCCATCTGTCTTGAAATGGAAATAGGAAATGCTTTGCTCCATTGAAACAAAAGCTACTTTTTTTTTTTTTCACTCTGTTCCTGAAAGTGCCTCAGTCTCCTCTGCTGAGGAGCTTTTCTTGCAGCCAACCCCTGTGAGGGCCACCCAGCAGCCAGCCTCTGCTCTGATAGAGTGCTGCTTTTGCTCCTGAAGTGCAATAGGTCACTGGCTTTAAAACATTTCACGTTCCCACCTTGAGTGGAGCAATAACTTTTCCTTGTTATAAATAATGTCATTGTAATTTGGGTGTAAATTAAGGACCCTGATGATTAGTTTCTCATATTTGTTCTGTATCCCCAAAGGAAAAAAAAAAAAAAGAACCTGGTAAGGAAAACAGTTATCCAATGAATCACCCTTCTGTTGATTGAATGAGGCTGCTATTATTTCTATAGACTTTAAAAAACATGACTTGTGCTTCTGTGTTTAATTTTATTATTCCTGACACTTCTGGTCAGCTTAATGCAATGTTAAAGCCTTTGGAAAACTTGGTTCTTATAAATAACATTCACTTTCTGATCGCATTGTGGAGTGTTACTTAGCTCACCTAATGAGTGCAAGCTTGGACTGTATGAGTATCTCTACCAGTCGGTCTGATGCAGTATCCTATTTTGTGTCACAGACCATAGCAGACACCTAGAGACAGAGCAGAAGTAGTGTGGGCAAGGGGATCTTTGATACACCTTTCCAGTGATCAGCAATGAGAAGGCAGGGGATTTCCAGAGGAGGAGATGGCACCTGGATTGTTGCATTAATAGGTCTTGATTGAACTATTCCCTATAAATTGGCTAATATTTTCTTATGAATCAATTTACTCTCTTGGCTGCTGTGGCATCTTGTGGGAACAAACTCCACAGCATCACTGTGCTCTGTGTGTATTGATTTCAAGCTGATGCCTGATCATTCTTTCAGGTGACACCTAGCTTGTCTCATATAAGATGTAATGAGTAAGTGCTCCCTATGTATCTTCTCCCTTGCCGCCTTCGTTTTATAGCTATCATCGTACCTCCTCACAATTATCTCTTTTTTCAAGCTAAAAAATTGCAACTTCTTTAGTTTTCCCTCACATTCCACACCTCTGAGCATCCCGTCTCTTCTCTCATTTGACCAGCTCTTTCTGAGACAGGGGAACACAACCGCCTACAATAACCACAATGTAGATGGATGGTAAATTTTTACAGTGAAACAATGATGTTTTCTGTTCCACTCTTCTTTCCTTTCTTAGAGACTTTTTGATTCTGAGTCTAATGCATTTTCAGATCATTAGCCACAGTCACTCCAAGGTCTCCTTCATAAGCAGCAGTAATTAAGTATCCTGCATTCTGCATAGGTAGCTTAATTTCCCTTTTTCCCTGTGTCCCCTGCTTTGTATTTCTCATCACTGAATTTCAGCTGCCACTTTATCCTCATCTTTCAGTGCACTGTGCACAGGAAAGAATTAATCCTGAATATGGGGAATGGCTAGTAACTAGTACTTCAGAATTTGAGAAACAAATGAACGGGATCTGTAAAACTGGTTTCCAAAGCCACCTGCCTCTTTATTACACATTATTAAAATACAAATGAGATTAAAGAAATAAAGATCCCAGAAGTGTTGACTATGGATACCTTCCAGCTGAAATGATGTGGGGCAACCCCCAGAGCTGGAGGTGTATGCAAAGCATCAGCATCTGAGGGCTGGGATCCCCAGGTGCTGAGTTTTGGGGAAATCCCTCCTGCAGGCACACACCAGCTCCTCCCTAGCAGTTAGCAAGCAGCAGAGATGGTCTTCTGCTTCGGGAAACCAGGTTGCCACATATTTGAAACATATATTTTTAAAAGGGCTTTTTAAGGCTATACCCTCATTTTTGAATAGTTAAAGCATAGGGATAGGATCTAATTATCATAACTACTGTGTGATGATGCATGGCTTAGCTTCTTGTAACCATTTCTTTGAACAGGAGCCTCCCAGACTGTTTATGAAGGACTTTCTCACTGGGGAAGTTATCAGGAGATCAGGTTATTTCATAGACTTTGAACTCAAAAAAAATTACCCTGAAAAGAAAAGCTAAGTTTCACAGCCACAATTATGCTACCGGGGAACTAGAGGAAACCCAGGCACCAAAAGCAGTAAGTAGTACACCATAGATGCAACCAGCCTGCTCCAGGGCAGACAAACAGCGAGCAGTGAGAATTTGAGGCAGCCTTTACCACTTGGCTGTGGAATTCTAATCTGGAGTTAAGGTTATTACACTATTTGTACATAACAAGGAGATATGTTTTGTGTCTTCACAGCCTTTCAGGAAAGGCTCTTAAAGTAATTTATGAACATTATGTTTCCAGGGAGCCCAGTGAAATTCCTGTTAAGAGTTCTGGAGATGAATGAAGCAACGTGCTGTAAGTTTAAAGTACTCATTCATCATCAGACAAGTTATTTAGCAGCAGAAACCCCAAGCCCAGAAGCCTTTCTGATGCTTGGGTAAGCCCATAATAAATGCTCTGAGATGACAAAGGGTTCCTGAGGCAGGGGCCAGGAGCTGATAAGACAAGAGTTGCATTCCAGCCTCCTATCTGGTGTTTACTTCAATCTGATCGCTGGGCAGCATTCTTTCCACTGAAAGGAATAAAGTGGGTATCTCCTTCTTTCCTTCCTTCTGGAGGGCTGGGCTCCATTTCAGGACAGAGCATAAGGGTTTGCCTTATCAGGAGAAATTCCCGTGCGGCACAGACCGACAAACAGCTCGGACACATGCAGTTCCCTGCAGCGTGCATTGGTGCTGCCACAAGAGGACAAGTGGGCGGAAGGTGCATCACTCTGCAGGATCTTGGGGACAGATAACACTGCAATGACACTGTGATCAGGTCTGAATGGTCTGGGAGCTTTAACGGGTTGTAACGGAGCTCTCCCGTTGGGATGATGTGGTGACAGAGGCTGCATGGTCTCCATGCCAGGCAAACAACTCAGAATCACAGATTCATCTAGGCTGGAAGAGACCCTTGGGATCATCGAGTCCAACCATCTACCCTACTCTAAAGTTCTCCCCTACACCATATCCCCCAACACCACATCTAAACGGTTCTTAAACACAGCCAGGGATGGCGACTCAACCACCTCCCTGGGCAGCCTGTTCCAATGCCCGACCACTCTCTCTGTGAAGAATTGTTTCCTAATGTCCAGTCTAACCCTACCCTGGCGCAACTTGAAGCAAGTTTTAAACTCTCTGGAAAGTGCTTCTCAAGCCAAAGTCACCAGCCAGGGTTTCCTGCTCGGTTGTCTGAACACAGAAAGGGATGGCAGCTCCACTGAAAGCAGGAGTAAGTCTTGGCCTTATGAGGAATTGTTTTTTCCAGAGCTATCAGGAAATCCTAGCAAAGGCATCATCAGCGGGGTGCCCTGGAAAGGCCCGGGGCAGTACAAACATGTCAGTATACTGCTAACATGTTCAGACAGACAGTGCTAGCTCCTCACAGTGCACGAGGACACCACCAGGAGGACAGGAAGGCTGTCACCAGCTGAAGCACTCCCCATGACCATGGGGACCTGTGGCCAGGGCTGCTGCACCTGCATGCTACCTCGTTATTTGGGTGAGCTTGATTAGCAGCTATGACATTAGTGCTATTGGCACCTGTCTGGTTCACCTGACACCCTTATTGACAGTGTCCTGGGGGTAATAAGGAAATAAAGGAGCCTTGAAGCTTTATTTCTCCTTTTCCCTCAGAGGTGAAGCCCTGCAACATCCAAATATCCGCTGGCAGGGCAGCCTGGGGAAGCTTCTCTCGCAGCTACGCTTGCTATGTACGCCCTGGGGGTGCCCATAGGATTTCAGTCTCCCTCTGGCTCCTTTAATAAACATTATTTCCAACACAAACAATTCAAAAGAAAAATTTTTGGAGCTCAGGCTCAGCTTACTGAGGAAGGAACAACACACTAAAATGGAAGGGAAGTCCCGGGATACACAGTGTGCAGTGGTTTGGTTGATCTCACTCTAGCCATAACCTAGAAGAGCTTTTGCTCAGCTGGGAGGAAGCTCTCCTGCTTGAAGGTCCGTTCCAGCTACTTTTCAGGACTGACACTGGAAAAGCCCCTGCCTGCATCACACCACATTGCAGAGCCACTGTCATCTGCCCAGCCTGTACCTAAATAAGTCCCTGTGTCAACTACTGTGTCCCTGTCAGAAAGGAATGATGTTTTGGTTTAATGAATGTCTAAGTTTTTATAACTCTTTGTGGATTTTTTTGTCAGTTCATCCCTGCAGGAGGAGGGTACAACTAACTTTTCATTTGTATTTGAGGCTGTGTAAAGATTAGACTTGATTTCAGCAGGAGCCTCTGGACTCATGTAACACTGACAATAAAAAATTAGGCACACTGGGAAGAGCAAATAACAGCAGTTTTTCTTTCAGGTTGTAAAGGGGTATCTGTCAGGTAGGTAGGAACTTTTCCAAATATAGAGCATTTTGTCTGCAGGTGGGATGCTCTACGAACAGTGACAACTGTCTATTCCTAATATCTTTTGCAAAAGACTCCAATATCATCTGTTAAAAAAGCGTCTGGAAAATCCACCTTAAAAAAACCACACCAATGAAATGGCCTGCCAAGCTGCAGCTTCCCGATCCTTCCATTATAAAGAAATTTGCTTATGGTGCAATTTATGTAGGCTCCATATTCCAGCAAAAATACATCAAGTGGTATCAGGTTACCAGAATCAGTCCTAAAGCAACTGTTTCCTAGAGGGGGAGGGAAATAAAGAAGCAGCAGCTTGCTTCACATTGTCATTGTGACACAGAGCTCTCAGGGAAGTAACAGGAACATGAGAAAAGAGGCTGGTTTGTTGTTTTTGGTTTCTTGGTTTTGGTTGTTGTTTTTTTTTTTTCTTATGAAAACCTAATATGGTAACTAAAAGCAGAGGAAACACCCACTTTTCAAAACTGAACCCTAATTAATTTTCCAGCAAGGACAGTGTCTCTAGACAGCGGTGTATCCGCTACAACGAAATAACAAAAACAATAATACCACTCCCACTTGTTTGAGAGATTTTTTTTTACAAAACATTGTTATCTCTAAATCTTCAAGTGCTGTAACACCCCTTGTTTGGGGGGGGTTTGATGGCCAAAATGCTTAGACTCCCTTTTGGGGTCAAAGAGGCTTCCTGAAAGAAGATCTAATACTACAACCTCCCACTCACTACAGATAAGCTTGTGTTCTGTCTTCCAGCAGAAACCCACATTTCTAAGACACGATTTGAAATAAAAATAAGGAGTGTTTTCAGCTTTTGCTGAACTGTTTAGGTTTTTCTGTAAGGGAAGCAAATATTAGCAGAAGCCAATGCAGCTGCTACAGAGGGTGTTGTTTTTTTTTTTTTTAAAGAAGCTACATAGATGCATGAAACAAAACTAAACCACATGTTCAATCAGTGGGAGTTAGAATAATTTCACTAGAATCCACAATCATGCATTCATCAGCTGAAAACACCGATTTTTATACAGGGATTTTTTCCTTACTTTTCCCAACTTATCTGGAGCAGAAACAGCAAGCACAGAAGGAAACTTGAGCCCAGATAGTTCCTTATTTCAGAGACTAACCTGACTACTAGAAGAGCACTTTTACACAAAGTGGAAGTGACCTATTTAATGACTGTGACTCATTTTCCTCTTTCTTTAGGCTGGTAGTTAGCTGCCATGCCTCTGTTCCCCACCCCTAGTGGAAGGGACTTTGTTTTGCTGAGTATATATCTGTAACTTTTAACTGTGAAGCATTGCAAAATGTTCTCTGGAGATGAGGGTGAGCCCGAATTACCTGGATCTACATAAAACTTCAGCTTTACAGGAGTCTTATTTTGGCAAGCAGTAGCCCTGTAGTTACACAGCTGGGTATTATATTGTCTTACAGGGTAAATCCAGGCAGGCATATGCTTGTTTAAAATGGTTTTTAAAAATTAGATCTGCAGAAGATACTGGCTTGTCTACTTTCTCAGCTGATGTGATCTCCTGCTCCCATTGCTTGACTTCTTAAGTAGTAGGAACAAGGTGATCCTGAAGAGGTGACACCCATGTGAGGTATTTCACTTACAAACTGGCAACAGCAGTTGAACAGTTAGAGCTGATGCTGTGTTAATGAGTTTGGATAAATGTGAGTAAGAGTGTGACACTGAGGAGTTGGTCTTTTAAGTTTCATGTTGGAAACTGTGAACAAGGCTGCATCTTGCTTGTGGTCTCCAAGCTTGCCTGTGGCTTTTATTCATGTAGCCATGAGATCCTAAACATGCCGTTTCATTTCAGGGCACTTCACAGTAATCCTCTCATGAATAGTTGCTATGCATGCAGAGGTAGAGATTAAAACCCAAATGGTTGACTCATGCCAACAAATAGACTGGTTTGCTGCAGACTCATTAAGGAATAGCTCCCTGAGCTTCCCACGTGCATACCTGCTGTGTGACACTGCCCTTCCTGGGCCTCCAACCCACCGCTGTGACTACCAGATGGATACCGTGCTCTCCCCTCACACCCTGACCTTCCTCCCAGTATGAACTGCCAGGAACCCACCATCTCCCTGGCCTGACCAGCCTTTGTCTTGCCACCACAACCACTGGTGATGTGGCATCTGTCCTGGCCAGCGGTACGGCCGCAGAGCTGTTATTGCTTGCTGACTCAGGGATGGGCCTGGGTTCTCCTTTGCACAGCTGTCTGTGGCTCAGAGTGGAATGACCCAAATATCTGCACCATTTTCTACGCACACAGTCTTTTAAACAAAGAAAAGAAAGGTATATAGTATAGTGTATAGTTCTTTCTATATCCCTTTGGGAACCATGGCTTTAAACAGGTACTGCTAGACTGATAGCTTATTTTCACAATTCCAGATTAAAAAAAAAAAAAACTAAAAGGCAAAACTAGGGGCTAGAACAGCCTTATGCCAACCAGTGGGGTTACATGGTAATAAACTGAATGAACTAAGTTTTTGAAAAACACCTATATGCCTCATGCAGTTTTCCATTAAGAAGAAAAAGTGCCTTATACGTTAACATATATTTACCGGGTAATTTCTTGCCTACATTTCACTCACCATTCTAGAAGAGTCTTTGTACAATATAGATTGACATTTCTTATATTTACAACATTACTACAAAACAACACTTTATCATATAGTAAAATCATTTCTCCATTTCAGTTTCTCTTTCTGCCAGTGCTTGATGCTTCTCTATGTCTTGTAGCTTTTCTTACCTTGTCTCCTATCGTGCTTTCTGAAGATCTTCATTATTCTGTCCTTCTCTGACAACCACAGCAATCTCCTCTACAGGCCAGTTCTTCCAATCATGCCATGTACAGTTTATATGGTATTAAGGATTGAAGCTAAGGAAAAAAAAAACAACCCTAAAAACGTGGCCAGAGATGTCTCTTTACATGGCATTCTTTCACCATGTTCAGTGCCAAGCTGGTCTTAAAATAAATTTCCTTTGACAGTTTATATCCTCCAACCTTCCCCCCACCCTCACCAGGTAGCTCTCCTCTTACCAGCTGCATTCATTTTTCAGGTGAGTTTTTTAGATACTGTATAATCTAAGTCAACAAGTAAAATGTGTAAGAACCTATGCTGAGGGTGTGAGGAGAACTCAGCAAGCACAGAGCAGAGACTGGCAAACTGCTCAGAAGAACAGATGCACAGCCAGGCCTCAGTGATGGGGTGAAAGATAATTCCCGGAGTTTCAAAGAAGAGCTTCTCAGGGGAGATTTTGTTGCAATACAGAAAGTTCCTGAGCTGCTGCACTGTGAGGAAGCCTGAAAAAAGGACCCTTCCTGCCAGGGCATAGTGGGCAAGAAGGAATTCAGTTTCCAAACACTAAGTTTTATCTGTTTTAAGAGCTATGGGAGCGAGTTTCTGTTAAAATAAAACTTGGGTTTGAGTTTAAAAGCTCTTTTGCAGTCTTGGGAGGGCTGAACTCAAGAAAAAAGATAGGCAGATCTGCCTCAACATTCTTGTCAACTTGGAGCCCCATCACACTGGAATGGACCATTCTGGTGCTCCAAGGAGATTCTTCTTGAATATCAAACACACGTGAACCTCCTTCACGCTGCTCTATGGCAGCCTCCTGTGGTATCCTGCAGAAGATGGAGTCTGCTCTTCTGAAGTCCAGGATTATCATCTTGCCTTTCTTTTCTTGGGAGCTTAAATTTTATCATCTCATGGTCACAGTAGTGTCAAATTGTGATGCAAAGGCAAGTTTGTAGGGTAAACAGCAGAACAGTCAGACCATCAGCTTATATAAGAGCATATAGGTTCAACACAATTCTTTATAATGCAAATATGATGCTCAGATAAAAATGTTACTGTGATGTGCTGCCAAAATGAGATGCCAGTGAGTGACTAGTGTATATCTTCCTATTACTCATTCTAGTTTTTCCTTGCAATTTTTACCCAGCAATGACAATGACAATACTAAACTGTATATTGCTGCATGACTTAAGCAATAACATGCCATTGAGATGAATGGCAAAAGTTCAGATCTTTGAAGATCTTGCTCCGTCAGCCTGTGGACACCTTTGTATTGCTTAACTTTGGCTTACACTTTCAGAACCATCCCTACAGCTATTTGAGGGCCAGCAAGATGTTTGTGAAGTATTAAAACCAGGGGATAGAGCACAAAGTAGCATCCTCTGCAAGACAGACTCATCTTGTGCTGTCTGTGAGCCAGCTCAAACTGCCCACGCAGTATGTGTCCCCATGATTTGTATGCTTCTCTTGGGTCATATACTCCCTTGCTCATCCCTTCATCTTCTGTATCTTTTTATAATTGCTTTAAGAACCCTTTGTACAGATGGAACAGTAGAAAAGCAACACTTGGAATGGCATTATCTCACTTGTAAAAATAAACACACGTGTGTATATGTATGTGCGTGCACGTATGATTATATGTGCATGCACATTAAACTTAAGCAATTCTTGTTTTTCTGCCTTCCCATTCCTGTCTTGTTGACATCCAGAAAGAAGTTGCCATTAACAATAGTTTGGAAACTAGTGAGCATGAATTTATGAATAGAATTTCATTGCTGTGCTATTTTGTCAGTCATTAGTACTTCATTTTACATGCCATCCATAACATCCCCAAACCAGAATCTGATTGACTGAATATGTTTTGGCTTTAGCTAATAATAACTATTCTATTTTAGAGACATAAACCATTGCTGCTAAAGTGTGGTCCTAATGAGGAGTCTGTGTTTGAGGAAATCAAGGTCTTGATTTGACCATGGCAGGGAGTTACAGCAAAAACACTTTTAATCTTTTCTTCAGTCTGCCAAACAAGATGTTACTGTATTTAGGCCACTAGGCAAAGAAAACTATAGAATTTCAAGTTACTTCTGATACATATACCACATGTAAACCTGAATGCAAGTATTATGATACAGTAAATAATAGCAAGAGAAATTCCAAACAGCATGAACATCCTGAAAAACATTGACAGCTCAGCCTTTCATGCTTCCTTTCAAAATGGATGAAAAGCAGTCTGTGGAGAAGCAGCGTAGTAGACTGCCAGCTCCTTTTCTGTCTCTCCAGACTGTGGCTGAGATCTGAAAAGTTTTTCAGCCACCTGACTCTCACTTGAGCTTTGGGAGTCTAGGCTTTGGTGTCAGGGTTTGCAGACTCTTTAGAGTCCCCTTTACCTGGGCTCCCCTTTTCTTTTTTTTCTTCTGTCCCCCTCAACCCCTTTTCCATTTCCTATTAGAGTTGATTACTAGTATGTTTACCACAGCAGCATTTAGGTTAGTCAGCGCAGAGCTCTACTGAATATACAGGTACAGGCTCTCCTTCCCCCACACCCAGCCCGTGATGGATGGTGCTGCTCCTGCACCCTTCCTGAGTCCCACGGTAATCACAGGTGGATTGAACGCCCCGACTTTAACGAGGTGTCAGCTGCCCCCACAACCCACCTCTGTCAGTGCAATAATCTGGACCTGCTTTGCTCCCAGCAGCTCACAAAGTACTTCATCCGTATCATCATCTCTCATCCACTGTGTTGCTCACACTCTAAGCTTTCAAATCTATTATTGTCATACGATCCTTTTTAGCAATTGCTATTGCTTTTAAAACCAATTTGTTCCACACTCAAAGGCCTCTAAGCTCCCATAATATTAGGACTGGTGCCTGCACGCTAAACTCTGCTCGCTAACGGAGGTCTCAGAAAACTATCTGGTTACACATCAGGCTGGTGAAGAAACAGGGAAAAGAGAAAAGGAGAGGGGCACATTTAAACAACACTTACTAATCTTTCTTTCAGAACTGCAAAGATCCCTCTGTTTCAAATTAATGATGAGCAGTTCCAACCCCAGCTATCCACATGGTGAGCCTCATTTGCAAACCAGAATCTCTCCAGAAATCTATCTAAGGGTTATTTGCCCTTTCTGATGAGCACTGGGCCTTTGAAAGTAGCTCAGCAAAAAGGAAGGAGAGGGCAATAGAAAGGGGCTGCTGCTCACAACAGCAAGGCCAACAGTTATTAGTGGATACACACTGGGAAGAAAGTTTGAGTGACAATGTGAGGAAACTGGGGAACTTCCAAGGACATCGGTTATCATCAGTAGGTAGCCCAAGGACTCATGGCAGAGCTCACCAGATCACACACTGACCATAATGGTCAACAGTGGCATGGACTGGTGTGCCTGGGCTTTAAGCTTCAGCGTAAAGATATCACCTCTGGCCCAGAAAGTTCCTCAGACACCAACTGACAAAATTTGGCAGCAAAGACCACTTACACTCTTCCATAAGCATTGTCTACCAGCTACTGCGTGACAAAGACACTGCACTGGGGCACCCTTGTTCAGACCCTCTTGGCCATTTTTATGCTTCTCTAAGCCTAAATGCAGGTCCTGCTGTCATAGTACCACACTGGCCAGCTGCTTCCTCAAGCAAGGTGAGCCAGGAGATGACAGGAACCCAGGGCCAGCAGGTCCCAACCTCCCCACCCAGAGCCCCTCCACAATAGCTGAGTGAGGTGAGCAGGACAAACCTGGAGATGATGGTCAGAACCAGCCGAGAGTCCAAATCATAAGGCAATACCGTGGCGATAAGACAGGCCCAAGACCAAGCTGGAAATTCAACCTGTAGGTCAGGCTTCGGATCAGGTCTAGCAACATCTCAGAAAGCCCAACAACAAAGCTGGGCTGAGGTCTAGCCAAGATGTCAATCTACAGGCTAAGGTCTGGAGGCCCCTAACAAAACAAAGATGCGGGCAAGCTGGAGACAAACCACTTCTAACACAGATCAGGTCAGCTCAACCTATGGGTTGAGCTGAAATAGGGCTCCTGGGCCCATGGGTGTGGGTGGAAGCCCCAGCTGAGGCTGATCAAGGCAATTAAAGCTTATTAGTGCACTCGGGGCCTAACACACACAAACTTGATAAAGAAGAAGGTGGGGTGGCTCAAAATGATGGGGTATTTCAATTTACTCAGCAGTTAAAAGAGCCAGTAACAGCATCTCAGAAACAACAAATATGTACTTTATTCTGGCCCGGAGTCTGGTGTGGTTTGGCCGAAAGCATGTACTGACTATGGCTCACCACAGAGGTGGGAGTTGCATTCTGTTGTTCACACTGTTGTTGTTGTCTTTGCATTTGCCCCGTAAAAACATACTGGGAAAAACAGGGCTAGGATCTTGTTATATAGACTTAAGGCTTCCTCATACCCACCTGAATCTTAATGGAGATAAAAAAAAAAAAAGGAAAAGTCACGTTCAAAGGGCCACTGTGCTGAAAACATATACACACAATATACACATGCACTTACTCCCTCCTTATTGAACTTTGATCTACAAATGTTGATCTTATGTTAGGCAAAGCAGACAAGTGTCTCTTCCTGGGACTGCTTTTCTTCTGCAATTAATTTTGGTGCCTACTGAAAGGCTAAGAGTTATATTAGTACTACGAGAGTGATTATGCCAGCCAACTGGTGGTATGAAGGTGACTATGTGAAAGCTTTTCCTAGGCCACTGAGCACTCCCAGTGTGAGCTCCAGAAATGTGAGCAAATTCAGGCTGAGCTGAACTGCTGATTGGGTTACTCGAGCTGTAGTGCCCCCTTCTCAGCTGAGCTCAGTGCTTAGCAGAGTGTTCACCATCTGCCCCCCATGCAATACTCATAAATGTTGCAATCAATATGCAATTTGGGATGTGTGGGCAACGCTGGAAGGTAAAAATATTCCTTCTTTGCCAGATATATGTTAATTGGTTGTTTCATTTTACACATATGGGACAGTAAAATGTATTTGTTTTCTTGCCAATAAAGGAACATTTTCCTAATGCTCCTTAGTCACATCGTATCAACAAAAGGAGAAGGCTCTGATGTTTCCTGTTGGGTTTATGGTTTACATTACGATTCATACACAAATGCTTTTTGGCATCTAAATCCTGAGCTAGAAGTATTTTTAAAATTATGTCCTGAAATAGGAACTTCGGAACACTGTGTCAGCATCTGGCAGATATCTCAAGAGTGTCATGAACTGTTACTACTTGAGGAACTTGGCAGGCACTCCATGAGCCCTGTGTACCTTACAAGTGTGTAGGAGTCCACTAACGGCGTAATTGTTGAGCATCTGTGTAGCTAGTCTCTGCAATGGGCATATGTCCACCCACCAACCTCAAAAACACGTGGTGGTCCATGCAGATTTCACAGGATGTATCAGCGCTCCTGAGCAATGAAGGCTGCTCAAACATGAGCCCACCATTTTATAAGCCTTTTCTCACATTTAACCACTAATCAGTCTCACTGCTCGAAGAATTTGGCATGTGTGTTTCCATCTCCGTGTGTTTTACAAAGCGCTGATAGGCATGCTAAGGCTGAAAGCACTTTATAAAGTGTTTGGGATCTCATGTACAATAGTGTTTCCTGGTAGGAGAGCAAAGGGAACATTGCTGGGGCCATAAGTGAGAGGCAGTGGTGAAGCCAGTGGGCTCGACTATGCAGAGATGGCTGGTGATGACTACTGTTCTTGCCCCAGGATGGAAAAACGAACCTCTCTCAGTTGTGGTGCCATGTTGGGACCTAGGGGATGCTGGATCTTTTTGTAGGACTTCTCCCCCAACCTAAGTGACATTGTAACCATGCTTTGTGACTGCTCTAGAGCAGTAGAAGCTGTGCTTGTAGACTGAAGTTCGGCTGGAAAGCAGATTTCATATCCATCTGCTTAGCTGGGCCTTTGCAGAGACCTTTCGGTTGGAGTTGTATACATGATGTCCTTCGGAACATCTCTGGTCTGCAAACATACTCTTTCTGGACAAACTATTGCTCCTTTAAGACACAAATGCACCATACACTTCCCTATGGTTAATTACAAGGCAAGACTCTAGCCATTTTTGAGGGTCTTCATGGAAAAATTTGCGTAAGTCTGCACAAAAATTTTAATATTTTTTCATGTTTTACTTATGATTCTGGCACAGAAACCACATAGCTCCAGCACAAAAAACAATGGCTTTGGCACTATCTGAGCCAAGGAACTAAGGGCTGGAAACTCAGGAGCCCAACTGGGGTGAGCAGGAACACCAGGGACCTAGGAAAGGGAGTTGAGGCAGATGGCCATTTTCCCCCTGGGCATGCAAGCCATGACAGTGTAAGACAGCTTCTTCCAGATATCCCAATGACGCTTAATTCGTTCATCTCCTGGTTGGTATTTTTTTTTTTTTTAAGAGAGCAGAGAAATCCCCCAAATTAGGAAGAATGTGGAGAGACATGCAAAAATCAAAGTAAAGACCATGGAGTAAGTCAGTCCCACAGGCCACCTCCTGAGCAGAGCAGGAGAGGAGGAAGAAAACAGAAGTGTCAGAAGAGCAGGGCTCTAGGTGAGAGGCAAGAGCTCCTCTGAGGCCTGTGCCACGCGTGCTTATTTAAGACACCAGCTCCCCCGGAGCTGAGTGCCTTGCCAGCCCTGTCCTCTCCAACGGGAGCTGGGATCTGCCCTGGGGCTATTAAATTTTTACAATAGTTGAAAAGAACCAGAACGCTGCTGCTGTCTGTCTCTGGGCCTGAGCTGCTGGGACCAAGCAGGAGGACTCATCCCCCCCAAGCCCTTGGCTCCAGTATTTATTGCTTCTTGCCACGCAGTTTGGACAGTTGTAGAACGTGTCGCAAGACAAAACTTTTAACTCTGGCCTTTATTTAATTTGACACTGGGTGAGGCCTTTATTCTACATCTTTCTGTAGCCGGTAGAAATGTATTTGGTCTATATTAATTTTTTTTGTTCTGTACCAATGGCTGGCATCAACTGGTTTCAGTTTTTTTGCACTATAAATGTTAAAATAAACAAACCGAGGTCCCAAGTGGTGGTCAGGGATTTTGCCAGACCATGGGAAGTAGTGGGCCCCAAGAGGCTCTGAAAACCACCCAGAGAAATACAGTACAGAAGATCTGCACCGAGCAGGGATACTAATCCATTCCAGAAGCTAGAAAATATTTTCCAGGAGACTTGGCAATTGTGGCTTGAGATGGAGAAAGAGAGAGATGGATAGAGAGAAACTGCCCTTTTTCCAGGAAAAATGGAAAAGTCTAAGAAAAGAAAAACCCCTGCTACAAGGAGAGATTCACTTAGCAGAGGGTTTGTGTCTCCAGAGATGCAGAGACAGTTCTTCACTCACCCCTAGAGCCCAGACAGGCGAAAGCTGCAGGAAGTATTTGTTTACAAGAGAGATGACAAATAAGGCTAGTAGATAAGAATTAAAAAATTTAAACTAACATATACCATTCTCTTAGACGCGCAGAATGAGGGCTAGAGAGGTCAATAACTCATCTGGTCTGAGCCTCCTGAAGTCAATTAAGTTTCAGCCCTTGAGATGGGCCATTAGATTTTGGACAGTCATTCTCATAAAGAGCGCAGTGGCTTGTCTAACAGAAGCTCATCATTTAGAAAGGCCTGGAGCTTTGATGTGAGGATAGCTTGACATGAAGAACTGACCACTTTCTTTGGCAATTTGTTTCAATGCTTACTGTCACTGTTAAACATCTCTGATTATTTTCTCATTTGATTTTTCCAGGCTTCCACTTTCGGCTATTGGCTTTTGTTGCACATTTCTCTGCTAGATTAAGAGCTCTTAGTCCATGACATTTTTGCCCCAGGAGGGAACCATCCCCTGTAATCGAGTCATCTCTCATTTTTCACAAGTCTTTATTAAACTCAACAAACTGAGTTCTCCAAGTCTTTGCTATGGCTTTTTTCTCTAGACCTTGCATAATTTTTGTGGCTGTTTTTTGCACCCACTCCAATATTTCAACAACCTTCTAAAACTGTGGGCATTGAAACAATCTCCCCAATGCTGTGCACAGGGATAAAATCACGTCCCTGCTCAAACTGGATTGGGGTAGTAAAATTTTCTGTTTCTTATTCCAAGGTGATTTTTTTCAGTTGCTATCAGAAGCTGACCTGGATTCCAGTCACTAATGGGGTCCCACTCCTTTAGGTGCTTCACTGGTGCCTCTTGCTTACATGGTCAGAGTCATACGGATCGTCTGACTTGGCTTTGAAAGGCCAAATCATCAAGGCCCTTTGTGAAGTTTTCATCTCTGTTTACAGCAGAGATCAGTCATGTATCTCTCAACTGATAATTTCTTTGCCAACGTGGCAAGATCGATTCTGCCTCAGTCTCACTTGTGACTCACAGCTGTTGACTGAAATGCTGTGGTTAAACTACAATCTAACTGCTTCTTGGTTCAATCTGGTCATATCTGAGGAGCACTGAATAACCTGCTGCATACGGATGGCCATATGAAGGGAACCAGCTAATGAGCTTTTTGGGGTGGTTTCAAGCCCTGTATTAAGAAGGAAGAAACCACACAGAGATTGTATATCATTAGTTTCTTACAAGAACAGAATGTTGTAAAACAGTGCGGACTTCTAGTGACTGTGTTCCCATCTAATTTCATTAACAATTTTTCTGTTGCTTATGATCCTTTGTCAGGCAAACTAAGCTGCAGTGCTGTCAAGTGTGCTGGTGACCTACTGTGACGTTGGCTGAACACTCTGCATTGTTCTAGTGTCCTTCTGGTGTTTCAAGATTCACTGAAAATGAGTCCTTCTAGGCCAGAATCTTCTCCATCATCTCTGTAGGTCTCTTAACTGCAAGTTTTCTAGGTCTGCTGATTTTCAAAATATTCATTCTGGGTCAGTGTCATTTAATACAGTCCTCTTTTATGAGTGGAAAGAAGACATTGATGCTCATTAACTTTCTGGCTTCCAAATACAGACAAGAATGGAATAGGTCTATCTTTTCTACATTACCATTCATCATTTTCTATCTATCAAGGGACCATTTCTCTTTTGTAGTATCTCTTATATAAAAATAGTCATATTGTTGCTTATGACACAAATATGGCTGCCCCATTCTTACCTGTCTTCAGCTGCTTTTTACATCTTCCAAGTTACTAAAGCTCCAAACCTTTCTCTCTCTCTTATTAATGTGTAGTTAATTTCATTTTAATATTGCTCCTTATGACTGGAAACATTTTTCTGAGAGACACTAAAATATCCTTACAGTCTTAAGTTCTGGCATTTGGGTCATTCTCTAGACAAATCTATCTCCTTCTGCAGGGAATTCAGGCTCTTTTGTGATGTGCTCTGAATTTCACTAGATTTTGAAAACTTGAATGAGGGTGAGTGTTGCAACTGTGTGGATCACTTTAGATCAGCTTTTGGTCCCAGTTTACCTTCTTTTTATTCAAGCTTACTAAATCAGCTTTATATGACTGTTGTGTACATTTGTCTCTAAGCCTTCTACCTACTTTTTTTTTTTTCTCCCAACTCCTCTCTGTTCCAGGAAACTGTTTTTATGAAAATATGTCTATGACTTGTCAGCAGAGTGTCTTCCATTTGCCCCTACTGACTGTCATGCTGCTACAGGCAGGCTACTATCAAGTTTCAGTCCAGTGAGTAATTATCTTTATCTAGAATAAAGAAACCCAAAAGATTTACCTCTGTGGGCACAATACCCTTTTGTTAGAAATTCTTTTCAGACAAGGATTATCTTGTAAGGGAATCTTACCTCTTCAGAATTTTTTTAAAAATAAAGCAGTTAGTCATATCTGCTCCTCCCCAGCCCTCCCAAAGTCTCCATGTGGCCTTGTGCTGAAAACAAGAGCAAAATGGGAGGAGGAGTAGAGGCAGACAGAGTAAGGCAGTCTGAGAGGTAGACAAATCAGTGAACTTCATGGGCACTCTTCTCAACCCTAATCTATTTCCACTGTATTAAGCAGTATACTTTATTTTAATCTCTGGAATGCCTCTGCCTATTTTCTACTTAGTGAGACATAATTAACTAATACTTGTATTTACCCCAAATTGTGTTTCTTTCACACTTCATGTTAATAAAAACTCAAAGCAGTATTACTTAGACTATTTCCATTGTTGACAGTATTTCTTCCAGTATACAAAACTCTGATATTGGTGCAATTAGACACCATGTGGGATGCAGTATTCTGATTATAACCCACTCTCTGCCCCAATTTCCTTTTTGTGTAGGGGTTTTGGTTTTATTCTTCCCATAACAAAATATTCTTATCAGAATGGGGAGAACTTAAAAAAAAAGTTGTTGTTTACTTTAGTTTGAGTTTTAAGTCTGTTCTAGTTTAAAGTTTAAACTTTAAGTTTAAAGTTCTGGAAAGCAGGAGAAATAGAAAATGTTTAGTGGCAAGAAATGGCAAATCTAGTTCATCCATTTTTTGAGTGAATAGACAGAGCTGTTCAGTGATGCCTCGGGCTGAATAGTTTTCTTATTTTCTGTTGAAATCAAACATCAAATTGTCTCCTGTACCTTGCATATCAGTATTTTTTCTACCATGGTGACGATAATTAGGGTGTCATTAGATTCAAAACCGGGAACATAACTGGATAAATAAACCTAAAGGATCCCAACCCATAGAGAATAGTTATCCAGGTATTCAGCCAACCCAAACTGAAAATGTTTATGTAAGAAAAGGACTTGTATTTCCTGTTCTGCACCAGGCCCCTCAGTAATTAATGTTCCAATACAGAACTCTTCATTCACCAACTCCATGCACACATCGTGTGGAGCTCTTGCAAAAGCCCTGAGCATTCCCGAGCTCAATAACAAGCATAAGCTTGACATGGGTTTAGCCGGAGCCAGAAGAAGCAGGAATGGGTAGGTATTAGAAAGGGGAAGGGAGACAGTGTAAAACATACAAAGCAACAAATAACCTTAAATCCCAGCACAAGGTCATCTCTAAAAGAGGAGGCTGTCTCCCACACACTTGCGATTAACAGTTCACGCTGCAATGGCCAAGGAAGACCACTCAAACACTCAAACCCAGACAACTGGCTGGTTGACAGGACTCCACAAAGGAGCAATCAAAGCCAGGAATCCCAATGCCAAATCCAGATGTGCATTTCCATTCTTCCCCCATCCTCCTCCCTAAATCCCAAACGTAGCAGGTTGGATGGTCAGGTGACACCAGAAAACACCATCTGAGATAGTTGTTTTATTGCTGAAAAATGGAACGGTACTTTGAAGCAAAGATTTTGTTTTGGGCTAGCCAAAGCTGAAGGCACTGAGGAGACTTGTCAGAGCCAAGGAAACTCTGTCACAATCCCTTACGCCAAGTATTTTGCACTTCCAAAGTAATCACAGAGCTGTATCCGTAAATATACATGGAGTGTGTACAGGGCCTCGGAGCAGGAATAAGGAAGGAAGGGAAAGTCACTGACTGTGTGACCAACAGTGCTGTCTGGCAGATATGGTCTAAACCAAGCCTAGAATTGAGAAATTTATCTATTGTGCCTTTTTTGTTTGTTTTAAGAAGCTTTAGCCAAAGAAGATGCTACGTTACCAGGAAATGACTTTTTGACGTGATACCATATTTTCTGCTGAGTTGCTTTGTCAAGTGCCTGGACTGAATGCCTAGCTCCATGAAAACAATTGAGATCAGGCTTCCTGGTACAAGGGAGCTGTTTTCCATTGATTTGGCTGCTTTTTAAAAATATTTATGAAGGCACAGTAAGCGTAAGCGACACTGGAGAGACTGGTGCCATGAATGTTTCTAACCTGTGTTGATATGCTTTTCTCAACATATCTCTTCATTTTCATCGCATCCTGAAGCAAAACCCACGTGGGAACAACAACTCTTTCTCCTCGTTTTACGTGAAGCTGCTCTCTGAGCAAGACCCCAGTGAGAAGACCTCTCCACGCTGCACTTTGCACAGAATTTGGCCCATTGAATAGGGAGGGAGGAAGACAGGCAGGCACATAGGCACATCTCTGCTTGGTGTTTTAATTTGGCCCATCCCTCAGTTAAGTGTAAACAATTGCTGGCCAAGATAAGCATGGCAAGAAGAAACAGGCTGACGGGCACATGGCTATATCTAGGCTGCCTGTAAAGGGAGGCAGGGTGACCGCTTTTAGCATCAGCCTTGTTTGCTTCCACCTTGCGTGGGTGAGCCCCAGCTGTGCTTGGAAAGACAGTCCCACACCAGGCAGGTGGATGGGACCCACGCTGTGCTGTTTGTGGAGAGACTGCCCCACAGGCACCACATCAACCTCCTCAGTCTGCTGTGGCTGAATCCTGAAGCACCTACAAATCCCCTGGGTCATGGGCCAGATCCAGCCTTTCCTGTGGGAATATGGTCCACCTGCAAGCTACCATCCACAAGAAGAGAAGGACACTTGCACTGTAAAGGAGTGAAAAATATGTTTGTCTCCCCTTAAGGATAAAATACTGACTCTTACTGGCAACGTATGTGTAAGAAGATTATGTTTTGGTCACAACAAGGGTCACTGCTTTGCAAAACCTGAACTGAGTTTGTCTTGGTAACAATTTTCATGAAATCCATTTGGGGCACATCAGTCACATTTTCAGTAAGTTGTTAAAGATGTATCTATCCAGCGTAGAGGTTAGTTCTGACACAGTTTGCTTCCCACAGCTCAGTCATCACTTGAAAAAAAAAATCCTAAAAATCTCTTTTCAAGATTAGTGTGGTTGTGATGTCCATCAGGGGAGCAACAAGGCAAAGACTTTTAGGAGATGGGAGGTTTCCCTGGTGTATACTAACAGTAAGACTGACTGTGTTTGTGTATCTTGTATATCTTTTGTATCTTGTTTGTGGTGAAAGAAGAGCTGAGTGCTTTCCTGTGTTCACCGTAACTTCAAGTTGAAAGAGATAGTTAGATTTGACCTGCTTCATCAGGAGTCAGCTATTTCTGAAAACTTCCTTTCGATAGCTTGCTCCAGTGGCTTATTTGGCTCGCTACAAAAAACTATCATTTACACATGAACTTGGCAAATGTCAATTGCTTCCATTCCAGTCTGGGAAGTTTTATTGCATTCTCCTGAGAAGAGTGGCAGCTGTGTGAATAAGGCCATTTAAGTGCCATTGGCAGAACAGAAGAGGCTAAATTTGCCATGTTACAAAGAGCAGCAATTTTCATGAGTCTTGGAAGCAGGTTTGTCACTCAGTCTTGCAGGCATGTCCAAAAAGCCCTACTGGGCTATTATTTCCAGATTCTGAGATGATAGTTTTGAGGAGACAGCAAGTGCGTGCTGGTCTGGAGCATCAATCAGTGGCGTGCAGTGGGAGCAGCAAAGGTTGGGCAGGTAGAGCAGGCCACCTGCAGCCACAGGGCTCCAGAGATGAGGGGGTGCAGGCACTGGAGCCTGAGCCAGAAAAGGGTGCACCAGTCATGCTGGGAGGGGACACACACCTCCATCTACTCAGAAATCAGCTGCAGATGACCATGGGCTGCTATCAGGCTGCCTCCTCTGCTAATTGGGTTTTTCTGAGCTAAACATGGTGCTGGTGGGCAAATAGAGTCTGTGGAGCAACAGAGGAAAAAGCTTCACAGGGCATCAGAAGTTGGCTTTCAACTGTTGTGCACAGTGAGATATTTTTTTTCTTGATACTGATTTAACAATTCAGCAAACCTAAAGCCAATGAGCAGGTGAAATATGATGAATTTCCTAGACTAGCTAGAAATTAATTGCAAGCAGTGGTGTCTGTGGGGTAGGAAGGATCCCTCTCTTGTAGCAGCTGCTGCAATTTGATTAGCATTTGGGGAGCTCCTGTCCAAACCCTGCTCTGGCACACCTGGGTTCACCAGCCACCACAGCAGTGAAGAGCTCACAGGCCAGATTCCAGCCCTAGGACAGCTTCTAACTTCCAGCAATTTCTTGTTATTCATGGAAGTAAAAGAAATAGGAGCCAAAGCAGCAATACAAACCATTGTGGCTCTGGGAATGAAAAAAATGTTCATGCAACAATGGTAGAAAAAGATTTTGGATTCAAGCAACAACTATGAGAATATGAGTTTTTTAGGGCCATAAATTTGCTAGTCCTCTAGGATAAGCAAGCCACAATAAAATATAGTGATAAAAAATTACTGACTGAATTGCTTGAGATGGCGCATGGAGAAGGCAGGAGAGGTACCGTTAATAAATCATTGTCCTGTCCAGCAGGCTTCCATTATTCAGAGAGAAGGGCAATTACGAAGGCATACCGCTGCCCGGCTTTCAAAGTTTAACATTCCTGTTTGATATCTGATCCAGCAAACAGTGTTAGGAGGTATCCAAGCAGCATGCGCAGCACTTTAAATGATTAAGGGAGCAGGGTGCTTGAGCACGTTGGCATTCTAGGCCATAGCTCTCCAGCAATTAAAGACATGCGTACAGAAGCATCTCCTTAGATACTTACTGATGTGGGCCCATTTGGTTTCACTGAGAAGGGGAAACCACACTACCGGCTCAGACTCTCTGGTGTGAGGTCTGAGGCTCCTGCATCCCTCAAACAGGTGGGCTTACACAGCCAAAATCAGAAGCTGCCTCCCCTTCTTTCCTTTCTAAAGTGATAGTTGTGCTCCCACTGGACTCCAGCTCTCCCCTTCTAGAGAAAGGTCACTGAAGCATTGGCAAGATCAGGTGGGCAGTTCAGACACAGCCACCTCCTCACTCTCCCCAAATAACAGGCTAGTTGGCTCCAAATCCACTGTCTCTAATCCCACAGGACAGATTGAAACCCAGAGATAGATACTTTGCGCTCAACTCAATGAGTGTAATACCTACCCTTGAAAAAAACCCCCAACGCTACAAACCTGCTTCAACTCAAAACTGCAAATACTTTGGTTTCTGCCTCAGCATTTACCCCCTCCTGCTTCCAGTGATCATTGGAGGGCTGACCATGAATTAAAGGAAACAACATTCTTTCACCTGAGTGCGTGTTTGGCCCTCATAACCTTACTGCCACCTTCTACAATGGTCCCAGTAACCTCTGGTAAATTGGAGAATGCTGCACTTAGGATTGAGGCATTAACACTTACCTGGGGTCCTTCTCAGTGACCTCGGGTATGAGCCCAGAACCCCACCTTGATTCTGAAGCCCAGCCACAAAATAGGGCTAACGAGACTCATCTGTCTCACTTGGGGGTGGGGGTGGGTGTGAACACAAGGCTAAGGACTGCAAACGAGTTAACACCAGAGTTAACATCTCCTAGTGTTGTACACAGGGAAGTGAGAAAGGAGTTAGATGGGCTAATTGAGGCAAATTTTTATAAATATCTACTGGATGCAGAGTCCAACTAAGTGTATGACCCAGTGTGAAGTGGGAGCTGAAACATCAGTTTGGCTTCCCTGACCTTTAGACTCACATCTTTATTTATGGTTTCAACCACCTTCTCCACCCCTGAGCACGGTCAGGGTTTAATCATGTGAAAGAAGAGGGAGGCAGCACTTGGAGTAGCTCTAGCAGTGATGGGCTAAGGATAAAAGCCAGGCAAGCTCCAAGCTTTGCAGGAAGAGGTGCCTACTGTGTGTTATTTACTTCTGCTTTTGAATGCTTCAACTTTCCATGCCACTTCTGTATTACTTATCAAGCCTCTTATGGGTTCAAAACTAATTTACAGAGGAGGGAGAGAGCTTACTGGAATGAGCATCTCTATACTGCTGGTCAAATGCTCTGTTTTTCATCCCACTTGGTCAGTAACATGGTTCTCCCCTTGCTGCTGTGCAAGGGAACTTGGAGTGGAACTTGCTGAACCACTGAACCCCCTAACAGAAGTGCATCAATTTTAACAGAAGGCAAACTGTTTGATCACTTGAGTTATCCTCTCTCTTTCGTGTCCCAGGAAAAAGTGCTGGTTTGTATCTCATTTCCTCCAGTCAAAGAGATTGTTCTGCAAAGTAGCCTCTGAGCCCTTCTGGTTTAACCACTGCTGACCTCCAAACTCCAAAGTATTCACTCAATGGATATTTGAGATGCCAAAGTGAAGTGCACCTAGGAGGAATGCAGGTATGGGAACTTTATTCCAGGCTGCAGAATATTAACTGGTTTTACCCAGCTGACACTGGCAATTTGGTTTTCATCACTCAACATATTTGCCTCAGGGGAACAAATGCACAGATTGAAATTTGGCAATGCGCACCAGAGCCTCATTTCAGGAGAAGTTTATTAGTTATCTTACCAGCAAAAGAGCAGAATGAGGCTTTTCAGAGAGGTTGCATCCTATTCTCTTGAGCAATCCTTGAATCATTATCTCAGGATCTCACATTTCAAATACTGTAATAAGTGAAACTATTCCTTAGGAAACTGGCAGTCCACAGTCACCTTCTGGTACCTCTAACAGTATTCCCAGAGTAGGCAGGCTTAATGAGCCTCTGATTTAGATGGGGGGACCTTTTTCCACAGCTATAATAGACTCATTGTGACTGTGAAGGTCTTTCTGGGCTTGGGTGGCCTGTCTATAATCTGGTGAAGTGCCACCACCTGACCAGGGTTTCCCAGGTGTGGGTGAAAGCTTGTCTTCTCCCAGTGCTAGCAGACTATTTGTCCTGGAGAGACCTGGGGAGGAAGGAGAGACTTGTAGTGCCCCAAACCTACTGCTCTTGTCAGAGACATGCGTTTGTGAACATGAAGCCTGAGAGAGACATCTGAGTCTGTCAACCTGCAATGAGTACTGATGCAGAGGTAGCTTCGATTAGCAATATAAATTACTAGGAAAAACTGGCCATTCACCACAGCACCTTATCAGCTTTAAGAACTGACCTGCCACAGGCATTAAATAGCTTTGTCACTCCACTGCCAGCCACCACCACCCCAGCAAGTTAAAAGACTATTTGATGTCTAAGGGGGTCTTTGTTTTTTAACACATGGATGTTTGCCATTGTACTTTGGCAGCTTCTTTGGACACCAGCACAAGAGGGTTGTTTCTGTGGAAGGCCTAAGTCCTGAGTTCCTGCAGCTTGTTTCTGCTGTGCTGTGGTGGAAGATGCTATCGGGCCTTGCCATGTCTGGGTGAATCCAACACTTGCTAGGAGCTCATGCTTTCTAGCCAGGAGCTGCTGCAAGCATCCATTCCCTTCTTTCTAAAGTCCTTTCTATCCCTTTTCCCCCTGTGCTTCTGGGCCATATTCAGACTCTCTCATATATTGCCTGTGCCCAACAGCACTTTTGAAGCAGCATCCATGCAACCCAGACACCCAACTGCCTCTAAGGTCTGTAGAGGGGCTGGTGTGACAGACCCATACTTCTTATTTCAGTTTCTCTATCCTGCCTTCAAAATCTAGGCAACCCTGCTCACCTCTCTCTTTCTGGTGGTCACTTATCCCCATCTCAGGAACATCGTGCTGCTTCCATGCTGCTCCCCAGCTCACAGCCTCTGAAAGGACCAGTAGGAGAAGTGCTTTGCAGAGTGTGTTCCTCAGCGAAAGAGAGATGATCCCATAGGGCATCCCTTCTACCAAGTGGACCTCATGACAAGAAAGAAAAAAAAAAAATAAATCTTTCTCTCTGAGACCTGTACTCTGCAGAGACAGAAACACTGACTGTCCAGGTCCTACCCACCGTCATTCCTGCAGGTGTAGAGACAGGCTGCCACATGCCAAAGCCACAGCAGAGAAGTGGGAGGTGGAGGCTAGTGGAAAAAGAGAATCAAAGCCCTCTCCCCCTGCTCAGGAAATAAATTCTGTGTATCCCAGAGGCCATGAACTGTGTGCCTTTCAAAGGCAGACATTGCCACCACATTCATGCCTAAATGAAGCCCCACCATCATACACTAGATCTTTCTGATATTCAATATATTGTACCAGCTTCTGTTTCAGTAGGGCTTTTTGAGGTCTAGGAAATTCCCCTAGTGTCTCAGATGCTGGCAAGTTGCTTTTTACTACTTGGTGCCATTGCTACTTACCATGGTGGGAGAAATGAGTGGCTGCTCTACCCAGATCCCACCTCACTTGCTTTTCCATAGCCACCTCAGGAAAATTACAAGCAAAACAAAACACCTTTCAACACAGATTCCTTTTGTTAACAGGCAACCGTAGTCTTCCCGCAATGTCTGAGCAAGAGACAATCACTGCCACAACTGCTTGGGTGTTGCCTCTGGAATTTGGAAGGATGAAATCATCACACGTCCCACCACCCTGCTCACTTTGAGGCATTTCTGACTAGGCTCATGTGATGTGGTTGCCTCCAATTAGGAGGCACTGGGATCAGTGATTCAGGAGGTCACTTCCAGTCCTGCAGCCCTTAAATAGCATGGAAAGAGTTAGTCTGAGGTTGCCAGCAGAAGGCAACGATAATTGTTAAAAATGGCTCAGGGCCTGGTAGTGTGTGACTAGGGCAGGAGAGGGGACAGCCTGGTCCCAGCTGTTGCTGAACTCAGTTCATGAGTTTTGGCAAATCCTTAATCCTGCTGTCCTTTATGTTCTGAGTAAGTTTGTCCCCTGGGAGGGACGTCTCTTCCCAGCCTCTGTAAGGCCCTGTGATCTGTCTGTATCATTGACTCATGCCGGCTACTGGCAGTCAGTCTGGGTCAGCAGCAACAGCCTGACTGACAGACGGAGTGATTCAGTGTCATTAGAAGTGGCCAGTACAGAGTGTTGCACCACGTACAGTTCTGTATCAGTCGCACCTCGATGCTGATGGGTGTACTCACCACGTGGGTAACTATCCCTTTCCTGCACTCCGGTTCTCTCTTGGGAACGTCTCCTTGTAGGATGCAACAGGCACCAGTCCATCTCCGGACCAACCCTCTTGCAGGGCAGTTACAGAGTCAGCAGTATGCTTGTATAATGCAGCTAATCGGTTGAGAAGGCTGCTTTAAGGGCTTCTACTCCTTTAAAAAAAAAAAAAAAAGAAAGAAAAGTCAAGAAATCTAATCGACTACCACAAAATAAAGCCCTTCCCTTCTTTCCCACGTGCACATCCTCTTGCCCAAGCTGGGACAGAACCCTGCACGTCTTGGGCTTATAGAGCCTCGAAGGAACTTTCTTACACAGGGTATGAGACACAAAACGCAGAAATATGTTTATATGGATGTGTTTATAGTCGCACGTAATTACGCAGCAGCGAGGCATTTTACAGGCTTGTCCTCTCTCTGTCTCCAACAAAGATTGTCTTTAATGTCTCAATGATGTACCAATTCAATGTTTACATCTCTTTTTTATTGGGAAAGCAATTGTAAGATGTTTGACAGCAGTATTTCCTTTCTGTTATAAGCAGCACCAACAACTGATTTTAATTTCCTTAAAGAAGAAACCCACATTTGTGCTCTCCGAAGGCAAAAGAATGTATAAAACGTGTTTCCTGAGGAGTAATTTCTGGGCACGATGTGATGCCAGTCTCGAGCCCTGATGCTGAAAATTGTTGTTCTGTAACTTATTACTGCGAGTTCCTCCTTTAGCCTGCAGACGAGAGCGCACGTACTAATAACTCAGCAGAATAATACATGTGGTAAGATATTCAGTAATATTCAGCTTTACCCAAGCATTCTTTCTCCTCTGTTTTTGTACAGAGTTCCCCTTCTTCTTACAGTTAAGCCTGGACATATTTTTCTATTTTAAATTTTCCAATGATTTGTACAAGAGAGTATTAAATTGCTAAAGGGCATATTAAGTATTACAGCTCTGTTAAACTTGAATGAAGCAATGCAGGTCTGGAACGCATTTAATAAATCTGCAGCTTGATAAGCAAACTTTCTTTGCCGAATCTGACATTCCTTTGCACTAATCACCTACGTGAAAGAGCTGCCTCTAATTCTTTGATTCTTTTAACTTCCTCACCCCAGGACTAAAACCAGCTGCAGGCCTCCCCTTCTCTTGGCACCAAATAATTTAAAACCCTTTCCATAGCCTTCAGAGGGAGGTGTGGAGGAGCCGGAGGCTGCAAGGCTGTCCACACGGCCCCGCTGGAGCACCCCTGGCTTACATTTTTCCAGCCTTTTTTAGTTTGGGTTTTTTTTTTAGAATGAGCACAAAGCATGTTCAGCTCTGAGGAGGACTCACAGTGAGCGTGTGGAAGTTGTATCAAGAAAACACCTATGTCAGTGATGGTAGGGGGAAGAGATCAAACCAGGCCAGCCAGAATAGCCTGGGAAAGCTTGGAGACTTAGGACAGATTTTTTTTTTTTAAAACCTTTTTGGTTTTATTTTTTAAATTGTCCTTCCACTTGAAAAGCCTGCGGGTCATCTCCGGGATGATTCACCTCCTTAATTTCACGCATGGAGTCAGGGGCCATTAGATAAGGCTCCGTGAGGAAAAGCTTGTGAAATGTGAGAGCTTTACAGAGGTGATGTAAGGTGGCAAATCAGTTTTGATGGGTGACAACTCTTCTAGGAGGCGTTTCTTTCCATTTCGGTTGCTGCTGGTGGTGTATCCCACCACCATGTCTGTCTTGCTCACTGTACCTTCTTATCTCGGAGTTCTTCTGGCTTATTTGCTTACATTTACCATATTAAATGAATTGAGCCGGGAAGATGATGAAACCCTCGTCAACAGAGATTTCATGCCTTAGGAAGAGACTGTATAAACTCACTGACCTGTTGATAAAGCAGTAAAGAAAAAACCTCCAGGCCTCTACGATGAAAGCTTCTGCTTTCTCATAGCGTATGATAAATAGCCTTATTAAAGTTAACACTTCTTGCCTGTGATAGCCTCTTGCACAGCCCTAGACTTGCTGTGGATCCCAAAATGGAGGGGAAGGCTGACAACGGCAGGGCATGTACACAGCTACATGGCTGCAGTGCTCCTGGAAGAGATCCTGACAACTGCTTTGTTCTTAGTGCTGCACCTGTGGCGACTCAGGGAAACCAACAATTTCTTTGACGAGAGTCAATTCCTCTACTTAATGTCCCCCTTTGCAAGTCTCATAGTAACTTCATTTTAAGTGATGTGAAGATCAACAAATAAAACACGTGAGCCCTATTTTCGTGGGCCTCTAGCCAATAATTCTTCACAAAATGGAAGCACTTTTCTTCATGGAAGTCTGGCTGCTAGAGGATGCTCAAGCAGCTGATGTTGTGGCGCTGGCAAACTCAAGGGGAGTTTCTTAAGTCAGTTGACAGCTGTCATCAGGAGACCAAAAATCACGGCTGCCGCTCTGGACCTCTGACTTTCCCTGGGGTGCAGCGTGGTGCAGTCGTGTCTGCAGGGACTCCCAATTCCTCCTCACCAGCCCGTTGGCAGAATGATGTTGGTGAAACAGCCCATTTCTCACTGCCCATGCGCTTAAGTCTGCCCAGCTGTGGGTCACTCTGCCCAGGTACCATCTGGGTGTTCAGCTTCATGCCCAGGAGGAGCAGGGGAACAAGAGAGGAGGGTGAACAGGCAGAGGAGATGAGGGTACGTGCCAGGTATCAGGCAGGCTAGGACACAACCTTTTATTCAGGAGAAGAGAAGGGCAAACGGTGGTGGCAAACCAGTAGCTGCAGGACTGAGGGTTGAGCCCTCGAGCTTAGTGAGAGGAAATTGAGTGTCCTTCTCCTTTAAAGTGAGCGTACAGTAAACGGTCCCCGTGCCGTGTGCCAGACTGGCAGGACAGAAAAGGAAAGCCGGTCTGTGTGAAGAGGGCAAGTACTGTATTGACAGCGGGAGCACAAGGCTCCTCATGCTTTTCTGATGACACGTTTCAACCCAGATGAAGCTCTTTAGGAGCGAGCTGCCTCATGTGTCATAGCCCTCAAATCCTTGGCCTCTGCGCTGAGACTGCCAACGAGAATGCCAGCTATGATGGTGGGTTTATTTTCACCAGACTGAATGGACTTCCCTCTCATTCCACAGAGAGCACGAGACAGCTGTAAGTTAGCAACAGCTTTTCCTTGGAGAGGGGCCCGAGGCATAAGATTTAAACCACCTAATCTCTCCCCATGCCCGTGTCCCAGGATCTATGTTCTGTCCGGACCAAAATAGCTAACAAGGAACCACGGGCGAGTTCACCTAATGATAATTGGCCGTGCCCCGTGCGGTGCTGCTGGAGAAGAGGTAATGGGAAGAGGGGAAGGTATGGGGAGGCGGGGAAGGCTCCTGTTTAAAGCAAGGTGCCAGGAAGAGACCTAAGCTCCTGTCCCTGAAGCATGAGACTGGGTAAACCATGAGCTTCTAAATGTGCCCTGCAGAGTAACAGTGAGTGATCTCGAGAGTGATGTCGCCAGCAGAAAGGTACCACCTGTGCAGAAGTTTAACTTCTTCTTCCCGCTGCCAAAAGTCCATGGGAATATGGTGTTGCAGGTTTTACCTTCGTTCATCAAAGATTGTTACAGCCCCAGCCTGGAAAGGACTTTCCACATACTTGGTTTCTTTGGTTGGCTCTTTAAAGTCAGTTGCATATTATCGTTTCAGCATGCAGCAAGATGCTTCCTCTCTCTTCCTCTCCCCTCCAGCCAGCCTGTTCCTTGCTGTGGTCTCCAGAGACGTGGCTGCTCCCTGGTTTTCCTCTTCTAATATCCTGCCACACTTCACATCATCTCCCCGGCTTTTCTGGGTGCCTGGGCGCTTGCTGCCTTCCACAACCACTCAGGCTCTCCCTGGCAGC
>NW_015090922.1:35728325-35780949 GCF_001431845.1 Calidris pugnax | reverse complement strand
AACCGCTCAGGCTCTCCCTGGCAGCTCCACTCTTTTGCCAAAAAGCCAGTCGTCGTCGTTGTCCTCCTCCTCCTCCTCCTCCCCCGCGAGGGCCCGCAGGTCCCCGGGGCCGGGCAGATGCAGGCGGGAGGGAGCGAACCGAGCGGCGGGCGCTGCCGCCGCCACCGAGCTCCAGCCCTCACCCGCAGCGAAACCGCGGAGCCGGCTCGGACAGCGAGGCTCCGGGGCTGGTGTTGCGCCCGGGAGGCACCCCCGGTGCGGGTGCCCCTGCCCGGGAGCCATCCCCGGTGCGGGTCCCCCCTGCCCGGTGGCGGCGGGCCGGGCCGGGCTGCGGCCGCGCTCCCTCTAGCGCCGTGCGGGGGGAAAGGGCCGGGCAGAGCCCGCACCGCTCCCCGGGCAGCTCCTCCGGGCGCCCGCCTGACGTGGGATCACAGAATCACATGGGGTGGGAAGGGACCTCTGGAGATCATCTAGTCCAACCCCCTGCCAAAGCAGGTCCATCTAGAGCTGGTTGCACAGGAACGAGTCCAGGTGGGGTTTGAATGGCTCCAGAGATGGAGACTCCACCACCTCCCTGGGCAGCCTGTTCCAGGGCTCTGCCACCCTCACAGCAAAGAAGTTCCTCCTCACTTTTAAGTGGAGCTTCTTATATTCAAGTTTGTGCCCATTTCCTCTTGTCCTATCCCTGGGCACCACTGAGAAAAGACCAACCCCATCCTCTTGACACCCACCCTTTAGGTATTTATAAGCATTGATCAGATCCCCCCTAAGTCTTCTCTTCTCCAGACCCAAATCCCTCAGCCTCTCCTCATAAGAGAGATGCTCCAGGTCCCTAATCATCTTTATGGCCCACTGCTGTACCCTCTCCAGCAGTTCCCTGTCCTTCTTGAACTGGGGAGCCCAGAACCGGACACAGAGCTCCAGATGGGGCCTCACCAGGGCAGAGCAGAGGGGCAGGATGACCTCCCTCGACCTGCTGGTCACACTCTTCCTGATGGACCCCAGGATGCCATTGGCCTTCTTAGCCACAAGGCTGACATTGCTGACATCCTTCCCTCTCAGGCTGTGGCTCCAGAGGCAAAAGGCAACCGGGATTGATGGGTTTATCCACTGTTTTCTCCAGGCAGTAATTCAGGGATGGGGGGGAAATAATAGAGTCCACCCCCAAAATAGAAGCAGCAGCCAAGAGGGCAAAGGAAGACCTTCACTGCCTGCAGGAGGAATCGTTTGTTCAATTCTCTCCCCCCTCAGCTTCTCATTATAGAAGCTATTTTTCCCAAAACAGGATGTTGGGCCAGGGAGAGGTAATATAAACAGATGCATTCTTTGAAAGCTTGCAGTGCATTTTTGTGCAGAGCGCAGGCCCTTCATTGAAATGCGGAGACCCACGAGGTGTGGGAACAAGGGACTGCAGCAGCAGGAGGAAAAACCCTTCCTCTGAGAAAAGTGAGTCAGCCCAGAGCCTCCCTTGGCTTCAGCACTTTTTCTTTCGGAGAAGCAGAGGACATAAAATTGAGACTGAGAGGTGAAGAAAACCTTTAAACAAAGCTGATATTGGCCAGTTGCTAGAAGAAAGCTTGAAACAGTATTACAGGCAGCCTTGCTTTCTTTTATAAATATGCAATGTTAGTTAGTTTGCACCAGCAGCGACCTTCCACTGATGGGAACCAAAAGGAAGAAAGGATCCTGGCTCTACTCACCTCTCCTCAGACTGGCTCCAACACCTGAAAGCCAGTGACTTCCAGGGTTATTAAATAGTTTCACCTGGAGCCATCACTACACCTGGACCTGGGCTGAATCCTTTCCTTGTTGCTGGGTGCTCTTGTCTTTTATCAGGTGTGGGCTTTTCATGAAGCGTGCCTTCAGCAGCAGGGGCAGGAAGAGTGGAGCCAGAAAGGCTGTGACTGGCCTTTCTGCCAGCTCCTTTATGTTTATATCCAGCTGCTCAATACCTGCACCAGGAGTATCATTTCTTGCCTCCCCTTGTACAGGGATCTGCTCTTTGCACCTCACCACGCATCTCACCTCTTTTCTGGTTTCTCACCTCTGGTCTCCAGACATCTTTCAAACTTTACAGAAGCAAAACCCATCTGTCTTTCATGTCTAAAACCCCCTGTGGAGCTCCGGAGGTGTTTTGAAGCCATACACACATACCTGCTTATGTTTCTACACAGTGCAGAAACCTAACACACGCTAACTGCTGTGCTACGGTGGGAACCTGCCATTGCTCCACCTGCCATCCTGGTTTTGCTCCTCTTGGTTATTTCAGACAGTGGTTCCCTTTGGGTGGCACCTTCACACAGGCTCCATTGGTCCCCAGCAAATAACAACAACCATTTAGACTGTCTCCAAGCCTGAGGTCCCAGCAGCTAATGTGGCACTTCCCCAAGAATGAGCTACCAAGCTGCAGTGCAATCTTCAGGGCTTGTCCACACCATTTCCTTTGCCAGGTCTCCTCTTGAGAAATGCAAGTGGGAACGATGAGTAAGGGAACAATACCTTTTGACTCACCAGACTAAAGCAAACCGCTCTTGGAGGGGGAGGGAGGAGGCAGGGGAGAGGAGGAAAAGGAAAATCTAGCCCCAGGCATTGAGCATTGCAGTCCAGGCCTCCTCAGCAAGAAGCTCCCACAGTTTAACTTGCACTCATCCACCTCTGGCATAAGGTTTCCTCTACATATAAAGCGGTTTTTTGGTTGTTTTCAATTACAGCATCTACTGTTCAGTTGAACATTAACACTGTGAAGTAAACACAATATTATTATCATTACTATTAGATCCTAAATGTTGCCTGGAAGAGGAGTCTTCAAGGATACGATGTGACACTGCTGGCTTCACAGTAGATGAGGGCTGGCCAAAACTTGAAGGGATAATTTGGGCAAGGTGGGGATCACCTGTCCTGTTTCAAATTACTTTTCCCAGCTCACCACCTGGCAGGAAAACGAGGAGGTTTTTCCCCAGGGAAATTCTCAGAAATTCTCCTTTTTATTTCCGGAGGAACATCATAACCCAGTGCAAAGTCCCCGAGTGGTTTAGAGAGCTCCACTCAGCCGTCTCCCAGCGGTGTCCCAGCTCCTTTCCCAGCCTGGGACGGACACAGGAGGAGGGAGCTGGAGGCTGGAGCACCTGGGGCTCTGGATTTTGAGCAGTTTGGGGCATTTGGGGCTGGGACGGGCGGGAGGCAGAGGATTCCTGCCTGCAGAGACTGCGCGGAAAGACGGCAAACAGCGCAGGCGTGTTGGGGTGTGCGACGTCTGGCTCCACCGCAGCTATTGTGATCCCTGTTATTCAGGAATTCTCCAAAACCCTACCAATTCTCATAAAAAAAAAAAAAAAAAAAGTTTTGCAGAGTAGATAAATACTACGCTCCAGCCTTGGCGGCGAGGTGGGGGGGGGAAAGGAAAGCTTTAAGCAATTAGGGCAGGCCACACAGCGATTCGGCAGCCGGCCGGGCCGCCAGCTGTGCGGGGCTCCCGGGACAGCCCTGCTGCTGCCCCCCCTCCTGCCACCCGCCACCGCACCCGCACGGCTACCGCAGCCCCGGCCGTGGCCACCGTGGGGGACGGGGAGGGGACACCGCAGGACCACGGAGAGAAAGGGCCTCACCCTCCTCATGTGAGCAAGGAGCAGCGTCTTCCTTGTGTGGCCCAATGCGTTTTCCCTATTTGCCTTTGCTTTGCTATCTTACTTTGCCCTTTTCTATCTATTCTGCAGAGAAGTTAGAAGCTCTTTGGTCAGAGCTGCTCTTGGCCAAGGTTTGGCCAACGCCTCCATTCCCTTTCCCGTGGTGAGGACAGAGAAATGGGTCAGGTCTCATCTTCCTCGCAGGAGCTGGGTGCCATGGGGTTCTACCTACAAAAGACGAAAATGCTCGAGGCTCCTTTGTGGTGACCTGGGGACTCATGAAGGACCACAGCAAGTTTGAGAAGTGCCCCCTTCCCCCAGGCAAAAAAAGGACATTATCTTTTCTTTCTGAGAAGCAGAAAGCTTTTTCCTTTGACTCAAAAGATATTGTTTTGGAAAATCAGAGCTGACCACATAATAATTCCATCTCCTTCTCCCAGTTTTGGAGTGATAAGACATGCGCGATGCTGCTTGACACTGTGATATTTATAAGACAAAGTAGAGGTCAAATTTGCTGAATGGTTTCCAAATTCCAGTGAGGTTTATCACAAAGAGCCCCATGCACGGACCCAAGTGGTGTGACTGACAAGGGCTGGATTGTGGAGTCACTAGAAAGCTCAGTTTCCAGCCAATGCTGATGGGCCAAAGCACATTCTTTGGGGCAAAACCTGCTGGAAAGCTACAGTTATGCCAAGACTCCAGGGAGTTTTCACAGCGGAGTTTCTGACAAGAACCCCCATTGTGAGGAGCTGGGTTTTCATGCTCCAAGGAGCAACAGTGTCCTCTATCAGCACTGTCCTGCCCGGGTCTGGAGAGAAATAGCCCAGAGCTCAGCCCCCTGTGGGGCAGGCAGGCAGGAGGCTGCTACCCTCCCTCCCCTGCACCCTCACATCTCCCCTGGATCCCTCCAGCCTCCTTGGAAGAGAGGTGCTGCCGGGCTCTCCTTGCCAGCTTTCCGTCCCGAGAAGTGCAGGAAGAAAGGTTTTTTCCCACAGCAAGTGCTGACAGGACTAGCGCTAACTTGTCCAAGGGAGATTTGGCAGAAATGCCCACCAGCCAGCTACGACTGAGAAACTGGCTCCGTTTCCCTCTCCCCGCTCAAACGCCAGCCCCCAGGGCTGCCGCTGACACCCAGCGCCTCTGCTCACGTCGGAGGAGACTTCTTTGCACCCCGATGCGCTCACCTGCCAGCGCATTTCAGCCTCCCGGCCCGAAGCCAAGGGGGACGGATTTGGCATTGCTAAGCCTCAGTTATTTCAACAGAGACAGGCCAGGACTCGCCCTAAGACTCGGAGCAGAAACTAGATCCGGAGCAGGAACGAAGCTGACACCTACAAGGTGGGCTCAACCTCAAGGGCTGCCTTCACCCGGTATCAAAGTTCAGAGCAAGGCTCAGCAGCTCACGTTCCTCCTCAAAGCACGGGCACTTGGACAGAGGGGTTTGGATTACGTCTCTGTTCATCCACTCCTCCTTAAGATACTCCCCAGAAGATGCAGGCAAAAGCTTTAATGAGGAGCACTGTCCAGGTATGGGAGGGGATCGAGATAAGATGTGGGGAAAGCACCAGATCTCCCAGCTGGAAGGCATATACCCCTCTCTGATCGCTGGAGCAGCTTTCTGCTTTATGGATACACCAGAAAAAAACCAACTACTCGGTGAGCTGAGTGACAACGGTCTTTTCACTCCATGTTGGTGTTGGTCTCTGAACAGGAAGGCGTCGCTTCATGTTCTGGGTTTCTAAGCACTGTGGAAAACCAAAGGAAAACACAACTTAGACTACATAGAGGAACATGGGCTTTATCATGGGCTTTCAGGCTGGCTACAAATTTCAAGAGAAAATGTGACCGTATTCTTGTGAATAGCTAAATTAGCAAGATGTGACTTCAGCCACCCATCCATCTGCTTATCTGCTTGTACTGCTACAGGATCACCTTTCTCAGGCACAAAGCTTACAGCCATGCCATTTCTGCAGGTGTTCGTTATGCGACTAAATAGATATGACTAGGAATTAATCTTGGTCCCAAAAGGACATAAATGTTCTGCTGAAGGCTAAAATGTCATTCATATTTAGGCAGTTACCTGAAAGGTTTGCAGAGTTTTAAGGAAAAGATAAGGGGAGACATGTTACTCCATGTAACTAAAAGTTTCCATGGTGTTTGTTTTGCTTTCTAAAATCTAGGATTGATCTTAGAGCTGGAAAGAAAGTTCAAGGATTAAGATACTTGCCTGCATTCTAATCAGTGCTTTTTCACAACCTTCCTGTGTGACATTAAGAATATCACTTACCCGCTTGCTGTATCCATTCCCCATGCATGAAATGGGGATAACAGCACTTCTTTACCTCCACTGCGGATCAAAAGGATAAAGATATTAATCATTTTCCAAGATGCTCAGACAATATGGTTAGTGCAGAAATACCCTACACAGATTGACCTTGGGAAATACACCAAATACAGCCTATGGTTTGCTCAAATGCAAACAAATGGAGAAAGTGAAAATGGAAAAGGCTCACAGCTCGTCCTGCAGTGAGGCACGGGTGCCTCATTGCTGCTTCTTCTAGCGCACATCTCCAGCATGATCTTGGCAATCTTGCCTTCTTTGGGGAATCAGAGACTAACGACTAGAGTTGATTTCCCCTCTCTGAGCTCACCACAACACAAACTAGATCAGAGGCTCCTAGAAAAGCAATTCCTGGGTGTGGTGGGAAGCCATAGCCTGTTCTGTTGCTCTTGTGTCTGCCATGGACTGTAACAGCCTCTGCTTTTTACCTGCACCCAAACTGGAGATGATCATGAGTTCAAAACTGGGAGTTGCAACTGGCCTTTGCTACCTGACAACGCTCCCGTGAGCCCTGAGGTTGTCTGAGGCCTCCTGTATCGTCCTGGCCTTTTAAACTGCAAAACTGCAGGAGTGCTTTCCCTTGTGGCACAATAACCAACTATCACTCTGCTCATTAGCAGCACCACTGCGCTGAGAAGGGTTTGTTTCACTCAGCTGATGACTTGCACTCAACCTGGGGAGAGCTTTGCCTGAGCATCCAACCTGTGTCTCTGATCAGCTCCGGCACATCAGACAGAAGGACAGGCTGTGGGCTTACACTCTGACAGGTTTCTGAGGCAGAGTGGCAATTTGGAAGTGCATGGAAAAAGAAAAATAATGCTAACTTAATACAAATCGCAAATCTGAAGCAGCATTTGATTGTCGAGCACGGTCTCAAGTTTTCCAGACGAGTCAAAGCCATGAAGAAAGTGAGCAGTTTGTGCAACGCTTCTGCTGGGTGCTCCATACCATCCTGGTGTTTAGACTGTCATTCTTCACCCTGAAAAGCATTGCTTTTATACATTCCTGGTAATCTCTAATTTTCACAGTGCCAGTCCCCCCCAGTGTGGCAGGATGCTCTGCCATTGCCTTTTTTGCTCATCGGATCCGAAGAAGGGAACAGAAGGATGGGAAAAGTTTGCATCGAGCCCACTCCTACCGCGCCGGCCTGACAGCGGGTTCCTAACTTACCCTTCCAGCCACAGTCAGTTAAATACTAAACCAGACTCGCATTCTTCCTTTACATACTCAGAAAAGGAAATCCACATGTTTATATTCAAAATCCACATTCAAATATACCACTGGTCAAATCTTACCATCCTAACGGCGTCTGAAAGGCCAAACATGTGTTTGCAGGAAACCTGTCCCCTTCTGTATCCCCTCTTGTCCCCAGACCAACCTCCCACCCCACCTCAAGGCTCTTCCAACATGACGGCATCGGTGCTAGGACACAACTGTTCCGGTGTGCCGGTGCTTCCATTACACACACCTACTTTCAAAACTTTACAACTGGGCTTTGAAATTCACTTTGTGCTGCAGCTTGGCAAGCAATGCCATTTCTGGGCAAACCAAAGAAAATGTATGAGTTTTTCAGTCGTAAGACATCAGCAACTGATTTATGCTGGCTGAGATTTAACTTTTGACCTTCAAGTAAGGTCCCTTCCATCTGCTTCTAACATTTTACAGGGTTTTTTTTTGCACTCACCCCCCCATGGTTGTTTCTCACGGAGCTGAGTTCCAGCACGCTTCCCACCATACCTATGGGCACCTCAGCAGAGCCCCACTTTGCAAACGCTCCACTGCAAAAGTGGTCCTGGTAATTCCAAATACATAGGACAGGGACTTCCAAGGTTTGGTTTTTCATTTTTCCCATGGAGCCTCTGTATGGAGGTCTATATGGAACAACACTCAGTTTTCTCTGGTCTTGTCTCACGCAAGCGGATTGATCAACACCGCTTTGTATGTTTATTGAACTGTTTTGCAATAAAGACAGATTCCTTAAAAGTAAAATGGAAGGAATGCTGTGGTATTGTATTACAGTACTATAGCTCTCAAAAATGTTGCTGTGTTGTTTTAGGCTATGGCCTAATGTCACAGAAGTTCCCTTTCTTAAAACAGAGGGAAAGATCAGAGCACCATTACCCTTAACAGAGAATTACAGGCCTTTATTTTTTAAGAGAATGTAGAGTTTTTTCCTTTGGTGGATGATGCTTTGCCATTTGATAAGGGGATCTGAGTTGGCATGCAGTGTGCCTTTCTTTGTTAATCAAAAAATCTACCTTTACATTAAATATTTTTATTACATCAAGTATTGGAAGGAGGAAGAATTCAATGTCTGCAATCCCCAGATCTGTTCTCCAATGTTTAAAATTTGCGGGCTTGTTTGTGTCTTTATGATACTACGTACCACTCTATATTACAACATTCAAACAATTCATCAAAAGTCCAATGATAAAGACTCACAAAGAAATGGAAATGCTTCAAATACACCATCAGTTTCACTTACCGGTAGTTCTGCTGAGCTACTTGGCTACTATAAGTAGAGAACAATCCAGATACTGGGACTTGGCCTTGCATCACCAGCACAATTTATGTAGAAGAGAAGTAAATTAAACAGGAACAGAAACCCACACCATTTGTCACTGCCACTTGAAACTTTAGACTAAAATTAATTTTTTCCAGAATGCTGCATTTTAACAACAGTTGATTGTCTCTTTAGTGTGAAAGCACTGATGTTTCACTTACATCACATCATCATTCTGGATATTGGGAGCTTTTACGCCTGGCCATCGAATACCACGTGTAGTAAAATGCAGTGTATGGGGACTGAGCTCTTCCTCTCCTGGGCAAAACTTCTTTCTACTTAGCAGCCACAAAGCAGAATGAGACAACGTCCTTCAGGGTACCCACTGCACATCTCAGGGGAGCCAAATAATTCTGCTTTCACCCTCGCACCTCCAGACAGCTCAGGACACAGAATAACCCAGGAACAACCTGCCCCAATCTTGCTGCTGAGGAATGACTTTCAGCCCTGCTGTACCCAGTCCTGCTCTGCTTGGTGCAACCCCAACGCCTCACCCCCCGCCGCCGTACCCGGGCAAGAAAACCAGCGTGAGCCAGTGGACTATGGAGCTAGGAAGACATGTACAAGTTTTATTTTTAAACATCACTGGACTGAAAAATAAGAGAGTCATATGGCTTATTTATATTTCAGGAGATGGTAGTGAATAAGTTAAAGAATATTTCATCCCAAAACATACGTTGCTTTCTTTTATAGCTAAGCTAATGTACACATATGTTTTCTTATTTTCATAAATGTCAAGCACCCACCTTTTTCCCCCCACAAAGATTTACAAGTACATGCATGGCACTTCCTACAAAGCTGTTGTGGGCTAAAGGCTTAAAAACAATGATTATTATTATTTTTTTTTTGGAATAAGAAATATTCATCAGACCAAAATAAAATCATTTAAATCAACTTCTTCCTGAGCAACTTAGAATTTGGAATGTGCTGAAAAGTTTCAATAAATAAGTCAAAGATTAACCAGCCTAAAATGTACCTTTTAACAATTAAGTAAAATATATTTCATGACAGACAAATAGGCCGTATGGCCAGGAATCTTAGATGCTATGTGCCAGATAAATTTATGAAGTACCATTCAAGGAGGAGAGGCCAGGTTGATTGTTACGAAAAATACAACAACATTAAAACCTAGCGAGTAAATCATTAAACAGGTTTTGTATTTAGGTTATAAGTAGTGATGGCTGAAGATACCATTAAATAAACAGATAAAAACAGACTTTACGGTAAGCGGCAGTGAACTTGCAGGAAGGGTGAATGTGTTAAGTGACTGATTATTCTGTTACAATGTTGGCAAAAAGGATTCAAACAGAATTTCAGAAAGGTGAGAACATTAGTATTCTTTCCAAAATACAACAACTCCACAGTGTGTAAACTAATCATTACTCTTTCAATGTAATTTCATAGAAACCACTTAAAATATACAATGCAGCAGATTCATATTTTAGCTAATATGTTAGTTGTTATCTGTGCCATTCTCAGCTTTCTTTAATGTGCTCCCCCACGGTAGTGCATTGCTACCACCAACCTGGGATGTTAATAATGAGAAGAGAATCTTCTACGTAGTATTTTCTGTAAGTTAGCATCTTGTCTTAACACGATTACACTTCTTTATTTCCGTTCTGTGTGTGTAGTGAAGACTGATGAAGATATAACGTTTATTGGCTCTCAGCAGGCTCATGGAAGAGGAAACCGTTGGAAAGCACATTCGAGCTGAGCCCGAGTTTATATGCCTCGTCCATCACAAAATAACTTTTGCTTGTTACTGCAAACCGAAGTATGACCTTGCAGATGGTGGCAGACACGCTGCTGAGGCAGCCACAGAACAGGAAGCAAAATTTTCCAGGTAGACGTTTGAGAAAGCACGTGTTGAGTCAGAGGTGCATTGCCCCTGGAGTGTTACTGGGACCCATCCTGGCAAGGAGCTGCAACTCCTCGGCCCTGCTTCTTCCCTGTGCTCTGGGACAGGGATTTGTTGCTATTATTCTCTACTAGTCCAGCTTCTTCTGCTGACAATGGTGCACAAGAGGCTGAGGCCTCATCATGACCCTCAAATCCCCCCTATTCTGCTATGGAGCAGATGGCCAAAGAGCTCTGCCCACTGCTGCCTGCAGGTCTGTCACTCTGCATCACCAGTCCTGGCAGGAATAGCACGTCACAGGGAATCCCGGGGGACACCTACCTTAAAGACAGCAGCATGTCACATACTGGAGCCATTTCCCTTTCCCCTCCCAGCCTCCACCTGTGCTCTTTCTAGTGTTCGCTGATAATTGTAGTGATTAACAAGGGCAACTTTCACAGTGACTCTCTTATGAATCAGCTTTGGTTTCCCAGAGCAAACCTTCTTTTGTTTGTTTTATTATTCTGAAATATTTCAACTGGAAGTTGTGTACGGCCATATTGCTAATTTTACTTCTAGCCATGCTAAAAGCAGGCGTCTGGTGTTTGTGCTGGTGGGGCAGCTGCATTCACCTTCAGATGTGAGCAATTAAATTCTGCAATCACCAATGAAATACCATTCGTGCTTAATAGGAGTTCCAGATCATCTAAGTTTTTTAATGAGGGACTTTGTATCTCTTTGGATTTGGGACTCATTGGAATAATAAAAACTTACAAATACCCTTCCTGAACATAAAAAAACGTATGTTGCACCTTTTTCTACAAAGTCTTATAGAAATGTTCTCAACTGCAGAAACAAAACTCCACCGTTTAGGTAACCCTGCCTTACACTTTTCATCCGTTGCCATTCACTGACATAGTAACTTTTTCCACCCTGCAAACTAGAAGGGTTTACCAAACCCATCTGGTTCCTGTAACTTGCCTTATGACCACTAATATTAATTCTCCAGAATAGCAGCCTTGCTCCTCCCGCAGAGGGTAATTCAGAAGCCATTATATACCCCCTTTCTGTGCCCGTTATCCTTGGCTGTGCACAGACAGGGCAATGGCTCTGGCCGTACCACCGGGACACCAGTGTGCTCTGGGCAGCAAGAGGCACTCTTCCCAAACGGCTCACTGCCCGTAGTTCACATTGCCGGTAGTTAATGCCGCAGTGTTATGCAATGAAGACTCGTTTCTGGAGAAAGAGAGAGACAAGAGTCTGTAAAATTTACTTTTCAAGACCACCTAATCTATTCTTTTATGTTTTGCAGGCTCCCAGAGGACTACTGTGTACTCCAAAAGTTATTTTGTGATAGACAGTAGATACTTCTCTCTTGAGCTATGTTACAGCAAGGATGCTATAGAGCCAACACTGTGTAATGAATCAAACCTGCAAAACCAGGTATCTCCCGATGGTCCCAGCATGTGGGAATGGTCTCTTCTGTTCCATTTCAAATGCTGCTGCGCATTAACTCAGTTCCTTAAGGAATTACTTTTAACAATAATTAAAAAAATCTCAAGAGAGCTGGAAGGGTCACCAGAAGAGAAAGGACAGCTCTTCCATCCATCACCTTTTATAGATATCCTCTAGCCACTTTTCATCATCTTCTTCCTCATCGTCTATCGGTTCCTCTGTTTCCAGGGGAGAAGGAATGAAGAACTCGGGTCTGGGACGTGGTTTCCTGATATGAGACTTCAGTCCAAACTTGCGCTTTAGCAGGTGGAACTGTTCTTTGACATAGTAATAAAACTCGTATTCGTATCTCATGCGTTGGTAGAGGATCTGTATTGCTTCTGGAGAGGGGACGGTCTTTTTCACTGTCACAGTCAGATTGCCAAGTTTCCTATGTTCTGTAAAAAAACCAAACAAGCAATGAGGTGGGTGCTGATTAATGAGACCAGACCTAAACTTTTTTTTTTTTTTAATTAAGGCATAGCCCTACTGCATTACTGATGCAAATAAGCTCAATCTGTCTCCTTAATAATGGATTTATTTTTAACAAGGTATGAAAAAATATAGATGTTTGAAGTTAGACTTGCATGTTTAAATATGGTTGGTTCATGCATGGCATTTGGCATTGTGTGTAGTCACTGAGGATCTTGATTGGCAATAGTGATCTGAAAATGCAAATCACACCAATTATAAGCATAAACTACAACTAGAGAAACCCATAATCTTGCCTAGCTGCGGAAATTCTGCCTGATGCATGTGGAGTATATACCCAGCACACAGCTGAGCTGAACTAATCAATTATTTCCTATGTGGCATACTACATTGTGTCTCAGATGTACTTTATCAAATCTAAACAGATATTCAAACCTAAATGCGTATTTATCAACCTGAATCCATCTCAGGCTAGCACTGAAGCATTGTTGGTATCACCACATGACACCTCAAGACTAAATGTGCCTCTTGACTTTCTCATCTTGTTGTACTGTTAATTAAACTAGACTCATCTTCCTGTTGTGCCCTAGGACTGTAAGATTTCAGTATGTTTTTCTTCACCTGAAATAAAGCACTTTTACTGTTGATAAAGAATTAGAATTACAAACAAAAATATTGAATTGCCTCTTTGCCTCCTCTCTCAATAGATTATTCTACCACTGGAGATTAATGTATTTGAACAAGGTGTAAAGCAAACTCCCAAGGCAATCATTTCGGCTGTTTTCTACCAGATGGCAACAGGCTGCCAGAGTATCCTAAGTATTTTCTTCTTCTCCAAGACAGAAACATAATGGAAAGTCAACTGCGAAGAAGAGAACAGTATTGACCTGTAGCATCACCATATCCCCTCTAACTACTGCAACTTGCTTTAGGAAAAGTGGAGATTAACGTTACACTGATGAAGTACTAGCTCCTACAATTAGGTTTTCTGAAAGCTGTACCTCCGGAATATTATAAGAGGACATTAATTGATTCTCTCCTGAGGGAAGCCACTTGATTAGGGGACATCTTAAGGCCTTTTTCCATGACTCTAAAACCAATATATTAATTTTAATCTTGCTAGTCGTTACTCCACTTCCTTGCTTTTTGCTACAACAGCAATGTCTGCATGAGAACTCTTTTTTTTTCTTCTTTTATTCCAGGATAATGTCTTGGTTTCTGCTGGTCATTCTTTCCTTTATATTCTCTATTTGTGCTGCCTCAAATTCCGAACAGAAATCCCCATATTCTACATACCTACAGAGATAAATTGTTGCAGTGAGGAAGAGCTGGACTTTGATATGGAATTCTAATTCTTATCGTAACAGCAGTTCTGCGAGTTGTAGGAGTTCAAAAGCGTTGGGCTTTGAAGCATGGCGAAGAAAAAACTTACAAGGAGGAAGCAGACAACAAAAAACATTGGATGTTTCCAACCAGGTTCCAGTGGCAGTGACCACCCTTACTTCCAGAGGGAGTGCCTGGATCAAAATGGGATTTTATCATGTACAGAGTTTTGCTCATGTGAGCAGTCCAAACTGAAGTCCTCTGAAGCACCTGCCAGCAAAGCTAAACACACGCTTAGCAGCTCTACGGAGAAACACGTTTTCACAAGTGACAACAGGTAAGGGGATGGATCAATGGTTCCTGGTAGGAAGAGTGAGTTGTTCTTGGGATTCCACAAGCAGTACGTTCAGCCAAGAGAAATAATCAAGAAGAACTTTTTTAGAGAAGAGAGGATTTTTAAGCAAAGGTAAACACAGTTATTTCAAGGGGAAATAAAAGATGAGTAGGTCCAGCTAGCAAACTCAGCAGCAATCATCTTTAGACAAAATATGGGTATTATGCAAGATTTTTAAATCTTGAAAAGTACAACAGAAGGGTAGAGTACACCTACGTGAGCATGAACTGCTTTTTTTACACTTAAAAAGATCAGTTCTCATATAGCTTAGGGTACCCACACCTATAAACTAATGGACACACATTTTCCTATTTCAAAGTAAAGGAATTAAAGAAAAACAACTAAGAACTGCTCATATTAATACTACTACATGAGACAGAAAATGCTGCTGGGTTAGACATTCTCATATTAATTTGACTTCATTGCATCACACGTATCTGGGGCAAAAGAAAAAAATTGTATCTGAAGGAGGAATTATCCCTCCCAGTTTTGCTTACCAATTACAACAGAGTAATCTGAAATGTAGGAAGAATACGATACAAAGAGAGACTAGGTTGACTAGCTTACCCAACATAAGGCTGTTCTAAATCACAAAAGAACATATTTAAAGCATTCATTCTATTTTACATTCGTACTTTTAATTGCTTCTCTAAAGGAAGAATGGTTTTCATTAGTTGGTAACAATTATAATATGCTCTGTAATTAAATGGAGCTTTTACACCAAACTTTCTAGTTCTTTACACTGAAATCTGTCTCTACTCAGAAAATAAACAACTAAGTACAAAGAGTTCTTTGTTCTTTAATTACAGTGATATACACTCTGTACTTACCGACTGTTCACAGTTTACCAATTTGTATACTTTCATTTAGATAGGAGTAAAGTGATTAAAAATGTACAAAAACTGATTTAAAAATAAAGAAGCAATCTTTAACGTGCTGTCTAGATATGAAAACGTGTAGAGAAAAGACCATGAAATGCTTGTATTTACAATAGACATCAGCACAGAAAGCACTACCTGTAGCTAGCGAACGGTGTGAAATATTTTTGGTGAAAATATTTGGGTTCCCCAAGAGCTTATTCTCTTCTACACCACCTCTACCCATAGACCAGAATAGACTAACAAATGTCTCAACTTTTTAAATTCTCAGACAGTTGTTCAAGCTGCCACTGATGGGCATTAGATGAACACACTCCATGCAGGACGTTGTGCTCAGCCTGTCCTTGGGTGGGAAGGCAACTGCTGCTCTATGATTACTGAGCACTTCAAGACATTCCTCTTTCTGGTGCTTAGTTGGTAGCTCCCGCCAGCTTTGCAGTCTGGTTTTCTTTACAAACTCAGCAGCAAATATACACTACTAAATATTGCATTTATTAAGCCTAAGCCTTTATACTGCTTGCCAACTTCATTTTTATTTTACGTAGGTTATTTCTGTTACAGAAACCTCCATTTACCTTCGCTGGAAAAAGCTCTTTACTTATACGGTCCCTCCAGGACTCTAAGGGGGAAAAGCCACTTCTTAGAGCTCCAGCTCCCTTTGGTGGCTGCTCCTGCCCGCAGAGAGGGGCACTTGTGCTCGGCCCAGGAGCGCTGCCAACGATGACAAGGTGAAAAGCGCCGGGCTGTTTTCTTGGGGGGGCGGTCAGTGCGGGGCAGGACCAGCCAAAGGGGAATTTACCGGTGGAGCCAAAGCAGCCTGGTGATGTGTGCCACCCTTGCAGAAAAATAAAAATACCCCCCTCCTCTGAATTTGCAGCAGTCACTGCGTAGGGCATTCATGGAATCATGGAATTGTTGGAGTTGGAAGGGACCTCTAGAGATCATAGTCCAACTCCCCTGCCAAAGCAGGATTGCCCAGAGCACATCACTCAGGACGGCATCCAGGTGGGGCTTGAAGATCTCCAGAGAAGGGGACTACACAATCTCCCTGGGCAGCCTGTTCCAGGGCTCTGGCATTCTCACTGGAAAGAAGTTCTTCCTCATTTTTGAGTGGAACTTCCCATGTTCCAGCTTGTGCCTGTTGCCCCTCGTCCTGTTACTGGGAAACACTGAAAAGAGTCCGGCTCCATCCTCCCTCAAGCCACCCTTTAGATACTTGTAAGTATTGATAAGGTCTCCCCTCAGCCTTCTCTTCTCCAGGCTAAATGAGTCCCAGCTCTCCCAGCTTTTCCTCATAAAGGAGATGCTCCAATCCCTTAATCATCTTCATTGTCCTGCGCTGGATTCTCTCCAGTAGTTCCCTGTCTCTCTTGAACTGGGGAGCCCAGAACTGGACGCAGTATTCCAGTTGTGGCCTCACCAGTGCAGAGCACAGGGGGAGAATGACCTCCCTGGATGATTCCTGGATGTGCACAATTCTTTGCTCTGTGCACACAGCTACATCTATAGAGGTATGCGTACGTACCGACAGACACACTCACACTGGGAGGCTACAGGAGCAATGAAGTTTTTCTGGCTTCTGCCGGTTCCCCTCGCAGTATAATCATCAGGAACTGCAGCGCACAAATAGCTGTGAGGTGCTGGTTGTCAGATGGTGAAAGTTGGGGCTGTGCCTGGCTCCAGGCTCAGCCTTTTGATAAAACAAGTGAACTTTGTTTTTTTTTTTTTTTTTGCACTTGAATTTTATTTAGACTGGTTTCTAATCTTAAATACCCTTAAAAGGCTCTTTAATACAAACATGAATGAAATCACAGAACTGCCCCTTGAAGTCACCTTAACCACCTCTTCTCATGATAGAAGCAAAATGGAAAAATTAGGTAGGTCTGGCTTAAAGCCAAAATAACAATCTGCATATGCTACATAAACCCAGCTGTCCCACCAAAGGACCCCCATTTTATGACCTTTGAGACAGCTAACCATATGGAGGGCAACAAACTACACCATTTACTTTTTAGGGTTACTTTTTTTAAACTGTGTTTGCTTTGGCATTCATTTAAATTACTAAAAGGAATGTACTATACAGTAACCCAACCTCCCAGTGCAGCCTGCTCATGCCTGGAACTACAACTAAATTGGTATGCAGATATGGATGAAGAAAATTAAGCTCTTTTGGGTTACAGGTGATGAATATTTACTATTACTTTCCCCACTCTCACTTTTTTTTTTTTTTTAAAAAAAAAAAAACAACTGAGAAATCAGTGTTACTCACTGCAGCAATCCAAACCATAGGGAAAAGTGGTTTTTCTGCTTAGTGGCTCAAAACCCCTTGGATTGCCATATTTAGGCAAAAACGATCCTAAAGGCATTCTCCACCCCAAAAGAGAATTTGGGAGTGTCGCTCTCTCCAGCCCCCCGCCGTTTTGGGGGGTGCGAGGAGGAGGTTTGCTTCCCAGAGCTGCTCCTGGATGAAGCCTCAGGGAACCCGGCGTTCCTTGGGGACCCGTCGGGGAGAGGTGATCCAGGCTGGAGCCGGTGTGGGAGGGCTGCAGGCCACCGGCTCGGGGTGGAAAAACCCCACACCGAGCTGGGCTGCTCTAAGGCTGTGAGAACACGATGGCTGTCACAGATAGAGTAAACTCATTTCCTGGAACTACACGGGGAGGCCCCGCGTCTCGACGGTAGGCAGCTGAGCTGCAAGCACATACCTACTTCTCCACAGTTTTAAATGGAAATGGATGTGTGTCACTGTGGTTAGATGTGACGTACGCATGGGCGAGGGCCCCTGCTTGATACGCCACTCAAACCATCGCCGCGGCGCTAAAACAGGCCTCTGATGGCTACGCTAGAAACCATCTCCCCCTCCCAGAATATCTAACTGCAGCTCAGCGGAAAATTTTCTGGCACAACTGATCTGCTTTTCAAACTTGAAATTTTTAGCTGGGCTCTTGCCGGATGTCTGGGAAAGGATGGTTTTGGGAGAACAGATGAGACGCTGATGTGCTTGGCTCGTGGGCCGTCTTTCTGATGGCCACGGGGCTGCTACTGCTCAGGAGCACACTGTGTCCAGGACAGGGAGGTGGTGCACCATGGCCACAGTGTGTGACTGAGCACCTCGTGTAGGCTCATGTTTGCTAAAGGAAAGCAGGGATGGCTGAGAAAACCTAACAGAGTCACCGACCTGGAAGAAACTTTGGGTTTCATCAACACAAAGTTGATGAAAAAGTAAGTAGTAATTTGTCTCGCAGCATCTACTAGCTTTGTCTGTCTGAAATATGATAAATCCCAATTATTATACTCATTACTGCCAGTTTACTCTCAGTTATCCACATCAACAAAATAAGGTTTTAACAAAAAGCCTTATTTTAAAGCCTTGGTAGATCTTTATCTACAACATGTAGATAAAGATGAGACGCTCATGTGCATTCTGAGGCCAGTTACACGAGGCTCACTAGCAATTCTTGCTTTGTTTTAGCATTTCTGTCCTGAATTATCGTGCTGCTCTGATGACATGGAACAACTCCTAACTCCAGAGGACTAGGAGAACTCTAGTCCACTGGCACACAGCAATGTCTTGTCTCCTAAAGGTCACATACTAGTCCCTCTGAAAGAAGAGCTTTCCAGGGGTCATGAAAACACCCAGAACCCCAGAGACCCGCAATCTCAGATTGTAAATTGGATGTCCTATTTATCAAACAGGAATCTTGGGAGCAAATACACCAGACTGTAATTAGCACAGGCACTGCAAAACGATGGCTGCCAATGACAGAGACTGAAATGGGTGAGACAGCTACAGCAATGCTTTCTTCTTGTTTACCACTAAAATGAATACAGAAACCAGAGGGAAGAACAGTGTCACTGTTAACCTATAATAATGTCATTATTAACATTAACATGGACAAAACGTGGGGAGCTCAGAGAATGATAACCTGGCAGAGAAAAACGGAGGGATGCCAAAACAGAGATCAGCCAGGAAGAGCTCACAGAGATAATCTGAAAGACACATAATCAAACAACAACTAATGCTCAAGGATGCAAACAGCGAGGAAGCATGGCACAAAATCAGAACAAGGAAGACACATAAAAAAAAAAGAAAAAAAAAAAGTTAGTGATAAATGTAACAAGTACCTTGGGCCAATAAGGTTGAAAATAAGAATAGAAGCATCTTCCTGCAGGATGCAAGTAACACGTATTGGGAATATATTGCAGAGGTCATCAACTGGTCTGGCTGTCAACTGGGTAATGTAACAGTGATATGCATCCAACAGTGCTCTGAAATACTACTTAAGCTATTAGAGGCATTATATCACTGTTATGAAATGCTTGCCTTATAACACACTCAGCAATGCAAATATATAACTTTCTCCATACTTTGTAAACAGCTACCACTCTCTGAGGTCTCTTCTCCAGCCACAAAGTATTTATCATGAAATCTCCAACTTTCCTCTTGGAAACTTCATGGTGTTATGCCTTTGCTCCTACCAGTTCAGAGTTGGGGATCCAACAAGGTGGATTTCCAGCTGCAGGGGACACCTCAGCCAACCCTCCTGTCCCACACACTGCCTCTGCTGTTGCCCCAGCCTGGAAACGTATTATATCTCACACACGACCAGATAACAAACCTCAACAGGATCTTCTAAGACACACCTTTATTTGGTGCACTTTAATGTTGCAATCCCAGTTAAGGTAAGTTAACACAGAAGGAAAAACAAAGCTGAAAATTAACCCACAATGGTAGAGTGAAAAGGCAGATTCTTATGGGAATGTGGTCAGGTACTTTTATTGCTTTTAAGCAACTTCTAAGTTGAACTAGACAGAGTTGGAGGTGCCAAAACCAAAGTCATCTGCAGAGGAAATGCCAGGATTCTCTAGTTCAAGTTGCCGAAAGAATTGCTATGGTTGCAGTTCATATGCAATTTCTAATATATCTTTTATAGCCGTACAAGTATCTAAAAAACCCACAATTTAAAAATAGGTTCTTACAGATCGCCTGTGAACATTGTTGCATAGTAGGTTACGCAGATACTAACATTATGACTTCTTTTGCAGAGAGAAGAGAAAGTTGCAGCGATTGAGATGAATTTCAGCAGTGCTCACAAGCAGGAAAAGCTTCACCACAGGTATGTTATGCAGAAACTCCGTAGAGATACAGCCTGGGACTTGACAGCTTAGAGCAGGCATCTTGCCTTTGGGCTTTGAGTCACAGTAGGCTGCTATCTGTGATTTTTGTCCACAAAAAGGAAGTGATGGAAAAGACGTGCTGTGCAAGCTTAAGATGTCTAAGAGGGATGGAAGGAGGTGGAGGTGTCTTTATTTCCATATATAGTATTGATGAGTGCAACACTGGCATACAGCATCCAGTTGGTAACCACATCCTAAATCAGATAGGGTATGAAAACAGCCTCAGAATGAATACTGGGGTTGGAAGGGACACTTTAGAGAAAGATGATAAATTCATTCTGGTCAGCTTACCAAAAAAACAAGGATTGAGAGGTGACTTGCTTGCAGCATCTGCATATTTTCATGGTGAGAAAACTATGGATACTGAAAGGTTGGAAGCAGAAGGTGGACAAATGCGGATTGGAAGTAAGGCATAACTTTTCAAAGTGGTGAAGGTGATTAATCACAAGAACAAAAAAAAAAAGAGTGTATTTGCTAGTACATGATATTTTTACATCAATGCTGGATAACTTTACCAACTCCAGTTACTGATCTCTGTGCAGAAGGAAGAACTGCATGGCCTGTAGCACACAAGAAGCCAAGCTGAACGACCCAGTGGTCCATTTAACTCTTTCAGAGATGGAAGTTCCAAACATCTTGCATGTGTCAGCTTCCAAGTCCAGAGCACCACTTGTGGAAGCCTTTTTGTCACTGCCTTTGAGATACCTCAATGTGAATGTCATTTTTGAACACCTAATTTGCCACCTTTTCCAATTGTTGGCTGTTCAAACCTAGCAGCTACCATCCTGCAGCACCAGGCCTTGCAGGAATGTGAAGTAACAATACATTTTTTTAAAAAAGTTTGAGAATATGGCCTTAAGAATTATTAATTCTAAATGCTGCCTGTCTTCCCACAGCATACATATGACTGCTTATTGCTTTATGTAAGAATAACTACCAAAATGAGAAATGAAAGCAAAAGTACTAACTAGGACTAAAGTAATGGTCAATAATAAAATTTTTGCACTGCCAAAGTAAACCCACTACTGATAAGGTATACAGGACTGGAAGATGCACATTACTGTATGAAAGCTGCTATGAAAAAGGAGGAAAAAAGAAAACGATACCAGTTCTCTTCTCCCTTGTGAGAAAGTAAGCAGTCCTAAGAAGATTTTCTCCCAACTATGTCTGCACACACACAACTGAAAGCCCTGAAACCGCTTTATTTCTTATTATTGCAAGTTACAGGCGGTCAAGAGAAAATTCTCTCTTTTGCCCTTAGGTTCTTTTGTGTATAATGAGTGACTGAAGGCAGCCAGGGGCTGAGGCACTGGTGAAGAAGGAAGAATGCTACCAGAGCAGAAACAACACACTGTTCCTTTCAAGTTCACCCCCTCCTGGCCCGCCGCCCGACTGCCTTGGCCAGTCGCCAGGGTATCGGGACAAAGGCTTCCTCCTCTGGCCAAAAAAACTGAGGAAAAGGGTCCGTTGTTTAACACAGGGAGACTTGTTTCAGCAAGAGAAAAAAAAAATAAAAAGAAGGGGAATTATATTAACTGGAAGTCCTGGGAGAGGAGAGTAATCTCTTAGTGTGGCTAATGCAATTCTCACCCCATGCTTTTCCTGCAGAGGGAACATCTTGATCCTCTACCGTTCAGGCTAGAAGGCAAAGTATAATGTCTCAAGAGAGCTAAAGCCCTAAGGCTGCCAGGGTTTTTGCATCCCCTGAGGTTACGATGAACCAGAAACAAGAATGCATCTTCCCTCCTTCCAGGAAGCCCCAGATGACACACTGTTCCCCCCTCCATATCTGCACTAAGAAGCTCACATGAAAGGTGAGTGCTTTCACTCATAAGAAGACCTTGCATACCTTGAAGGCAAATAAAGAAGCCAAACATGTAGCTATTTCAGGACTTCACAGTGACCGACGCTCCGCTGGATTTCGCAAACCCACTAAACCCAAGTCAGGGTGAATTCACACCAGGGCTTTTAGCCGTGTCTGTAACAGAGCCTGCAGCCCTGAGCTGCGACAGGGAGCTTGGGGACACTTGGGGTTTGCCGCAAGTTGAGAGGCGACGGCTCTCCCCGAATCCTCCGAGGCAGATGCTGTTGCAGAGGTTACACAGAGATGCACACAGTGGCTCTTCCTGCCAACCTCAGCCCTTCTTTAGCAGCACAGCCACAGGATGAGAACTTGGAAAAAGTAGAAGAAAATCCCTAGGTCTGGCGTGACCCACTTGATTCTGAGGAGTGAAGTGCTTGGGTGGGGTGGGCTACTTCAGGGGCTGTGTCACAGGATGCAGTGTCTCAGTGAGCCGTGGCAGGAGACTTCCCCTAGCAATTATTTATATGTCTGAGAGTTTTCAGAAGCAGGCCTCAGTTCAAGGAGAAGTGTCATTTTAATCTGCTTGGGTTAATATAAATGAATACGGGACATTTTGAGTTGCTGTTCAAACAGCACAGACATTTACACATGCATGTACTCGCTCTGTAGTCCAGGCAATAGATTTTCCTCCTGACGGAGGGGGGAAATGGCATTTCTGGCATGTACTTATGAGACCAAAACCTTTGCAGACGAAGGCCTCCCTATACACCCTGAGCATCTGCACCCGGCGGCAGCAAAGGCAGCCCCCCCGTAGTACCTCTCATCTGTCCTCAATGACTTACGTGATCAGCTCCACCACACCTTGACCGTTCCTGCTCGCACCTCAGTGCCAAGAGCAATCCAGTGAGGAAACAGCATTTGCTCAACGATCCCTTTCTAATCCAACTCCCATTTAGCATTGCTGTGCTGACAGGGAAGAGACACATCATTCTGCCATCTATCACCTTGTCTACAGGACGTATATTCTCAGTAGCCTTACCTCTATTGCAGGTTGAAGGAATTAGCTGAGTACTGTGAAAACACCCATGAATCAAGACAGGAGATTTACAGGGTACGAAAAGCCACTGCTCCTGCACTTACTCCTGCAAATTGTCTTATGTCTGCAGTCTTTCAATCAGTAGTTTCATTCCAGTCTTAGAGAGACTGGCTAGTATCAAAGTTTCCAGGATGACTGCACTGTTTTGATTTAATGACAATACTAGCCCTGACTTAATGACTACTGTGCTTCAAGGTTATACCACACAAAACTTTCCCTTGTGCTTAAGAAAACAGGAGATAAAATGACCTGCTGTCTTTTTCCATTTCGGTATTTATGGGCACATGTAAACATTAACACCTCTGAATGAGGAAAAAATGGGACAGAAACCAGAAAGGATGTGATAGCAATTAGGAAGAACTCTTCAAGAAAAAGCAATTTTGGGAGGGAGTGAGGTTACTAAAAAGAACCCTAAGCCTGCAACAAACCAGGCTCTTGTTGAGGAATATTGCCATTTTCTACATTGTGATCTTCAGGAGTGGCAAAATAAAGGTCCCCAACCTTATTCAGCCTTCAGCCTTCCAGTACCTGAAGGGAGCCTATAGGAAGGCTGGGGAGAGCCTGTTTAGAAAGGCCTGCAGTGACAGGACGAGGGGCAATGGCTTCAAGCTGGAGGGGAACAGATTTAGATTGGAGATTAGGAGAGGGTTCTTTACTGTGAGGGTAGTGGAGCACTGGAACAGGTTGCCCAGGGAGGTGGTTGAGGCCCCATCCCTGGAGATATTCAAGGTGAGGCTCAATGAGGCCCTGGGCAACCTGGTCTAGTTGGGGGTGTCCCTACTGACTGTGGGGTGGTCGGACTAGATGTCCTTTGGAGGTCCCTTCCGGCCTGGGCAATTCTATGAGTCTATGATTATTCACAAGACATGCAATGTTAAGAGTTACATCAAGATAGAGAAACCCTTTTGTGGTGGGATGACCCAGCCAGCCTCCAGGGCTGCTTGCTCACTCCTCCTGCCCCCACAGTGGGATAAGGGAGAGAACAGGAAGAAGGAAAGTGAGAAAACTCATGGGTAGAGATAAGGACAGTTTAACAGGCAGGGAAAAAAATGCAATGCAAAGGAAATCCCTCGCCACCTCCCACAGACAGACCAATGCCCAGCCAGTCTCTATGCAATGGCCACCTTGGAAGCCAAAACCCCCGTTCTTTCCTCCTCCACCTCCTCAGCTTTTATTGCTGAGCACGGCATTATACGTTACGGACCATCCCTTTGGGTGAGCTGTCCTTGCTGTCCCCCCTCCCCACCTCTTGCCCATCCCCAGCCTACTGACCGATGGGGCAGAGAGAGAAGCAGAGCAGGCCTTGATGCTGCGCCAGCTCCGCTCAGCAACAGCCCAAATAGCACAAATCCAAACCACAGCACTACAGAGGCCGCTATCAAGAAAGCTAGCTCGAACCCATCCAGAGCCAGCAGAGTAAAAATGGCTGCTGTCAGGCATGGGCAAACCTGACACACCTAGAAAACTTAAAATACACAAAAAATACATACATAACAGGCATGATGCATCAGATGAAGTGTCCACTTATTCACTACACTGAGTTCCAATTCATTCAAAAGAATGGTGGCCAGCAGTGGATGCTTGCAGGAGGAGTGGCAGAGGCACAGACCGTGTCTTCCACCAGTGTTCTGTCAAAGCTTCTGGTGCTGGCTTGTTCAGCCTGGAGAAAAGGAGGCTGAGGGGAGACCTTAGCGCTCTCTAGAACTACCTGACAGGAGGGTGTAGAGAGGCAGGGGTCGGTCTCTTCTCCCAAGTAACAGGTGATAGGGCAAGAGGAAATGGCCTCAAGTTGCACCAGGGGAGGTTTAGGATGGATATTAGGAGAAAATTCTTCACTGAAAGGGTTGTCAAGCACTGGAACGGGCTGCCCAGGAAAGTGGTGGAGGCACCATCCCTGGAGGTATTTAACAGATGCGTAGATGTGGCATTTAGGGACATGGTTTAGTGGTGGTTTTGGCAGTGTTAGGTTAATGATGACTTGATGACCTTAAAGGTCTTTTCTTACCTAAACGATTCTATGTCTATCTTAAACTTTTAAAAACCGATTGTCCCTGAGAAATCAAGACTAATCATTCTGCATTCGATCTCTTTGCACAGCTCATTTTTTTTGTTTCTAACATATCCCACTATGTTAGAAACTCTTTTCCAAATTCGATTTAATAAATTTCTTTTCCTATGAAAGCCACTTCATGTCCCTGACCATCTCCCTTGCTCCTGCTTTGTACCTTTCCTAAATCTGTTAGATCCTTTTTGAGATGGTGTAATTAGAGCTACAAATAATTAATGGGAAATGCTGCAATTTGTGGTTAAAAAGCCACAAAACATAACTAATTTTAACTTTTTAATATTTAAGAATCAGAAGTAAATTATAACCTATGTGCCTTTACCACAGATTTGAACTGTTGCTTGTCCCAGAGAACAGGTTGACAATATTTCTTTCACTTTAACAAAAAAGGCAATTCAGGGCAAGAGATTTCTTCAACTTCAAAGCCTAATTCTAAAAGAACATGGGGAACCCATAAGTAAATTTAACTTGTAAGAGAAAAGTAACAGCAAATGTCATTAGGAACCAAGAGTTAAAATTTCAGTGCCCAATTTCAACAGATATTCCTCAAAACAACAAATCTGATTCTGAATCTATGAAATCCTATTCAATTTGCTTAGCTTACCAGAAGAATAAATGCCTAAACTTCACTCCTGCCCAACAGTCCAAAGAAATCCCAAAACCATAAATGATCAGCTTTCTAAAATCTGCAGACAGAACGCACCACTGAATATATTATTTTTTTTAATTAAAAACGGGAATATTTTAACTAAGTTCTGTGGAAAACATGATGAAAAAGTTGTCTGAGAGAATGGTACATTCAGGGTTTCCACAGTAACAAAAACAATGAAAAAAAATTTTTAAATCAAGGAGAATTTTTGGACTTTTTTTTTTTTTCACAAAGCTAAAAATTATTCTCTGGGAGGCTTAGGATGTGTTTCCATAGAAAGGATACTTACTGGGTTGGATGTGTAGATGCACTTACACATTGGCAAGAGGGCCCTAAGGCACATGTTTTGTCCTGGGCTTGGGGCTCATTGGGAGACCAGTGTGTGCAACCAGGTTTTGCCTTAGGGCTGAGTATACGGGTCACAGAACCCAGTTCAGCATCTAGAGGGAGGCCAATTTCTCCCGTAATCCTGCGGGTGCTGGGAATATGAAATTGGGACTCCCAACTCTTTAAAAATACATTCCTCACAGGCTGCTCTGGTGTGGCCAGCGACTATGGTCAGCAGTTTCTAAACAAACACGGTAACCCCAGCACATCACGTTCAGCTGACACTTCATCCATCTGCTTGCCACACTGGTTGACAGCATTTCTGGCACATTCCCAGAGCGTTTAATTTTGTTAAGTACATTTATTGAAGAAACGAAAGCCCCTAAACTGAGCAAATACAGAGTCCTCATAAATATAACTGCCTTTTTTTTTTTTTTTTCATTTGGTCTGAATAACAGTGGGAAATTAAAAACCACAAGGCTGAAGGAAGTGAAGGGACTATTTATGTAGCATGGGAAAAATTAAACTGAGATTCAACACTTTAAAGTGGGTGACATCTGTTTATCAAAACACTTTTGTTGTATCTCTTTTGCCTTTGATTATCCAGTCTGTCTGCTAAGATTTACAAACAGGGATGTGGTGCTAGATTTGTCCTTTGATTTTAGTGGCAATCTATGTAAGTTCTGCCACTACTTTGAAATCAAAATGTTGGTCTGGCATAGCCAATTGCTAATAAAATATACCAACGTATCATATGCCATTTCTTCACAAAATTACTCACACATGTGTACACAATACAAAAAGATGTGTGGGACTTGGAATTTTTCCCTTCCTGCACATGAGATACAAAGTGTCTATGTACTAACTTTATTTCTGTTAAAACAAAACCTGTTGAACAAGTGGGATGTGCACCAAGATGTGGGTCTGGAAGGATAACAGAAGCAGCCGGTGAATTGAATAGCCAGATTAAGCAGGAACTCAAAACTATTGATTTCTACAAGGAGCTTGCAAAAACATGCACCAAGGAAAACAATTTTCAGCAATTCAAAGCAGAACCTTTGGCTAAGTGGTAAGTCTGCCCTTAAAATAGGCTAAATAATGTGTTCTGCAACTGCACAAAGTACTGGTGGCTACCAGGGACCACATGCCGTATTCCACCAGCAGCAGAACATAGTGCCAAGTAAATGCTGAAATTCAGTATACCGACAAATATGCTTTGCAACTTCACCACTGTTCTGCTAGTAAGAGATCTAGATGAACTGGACTGACATTCTTGGTAAGCTGTTTGCTAAAGTGTAAGAAGACAGAATGATGTTTCTTGCTATCAGGCACCTGCACCAAACAGGCAAAGTTGTACAATCTACAATTTGTTCCTGTTATTTTCAGCTAAGAAGAGCTGAAAACAGTTAATTATTAAAGGGGTTTGCAGTCCCATGGGAGCTATTCTTTTTTATATCAGGATGTATACATATGTATATCAGGACATGTGTATATGCTTAACAGGATAATGTCTTTCTCTCAAGGGCTTGGACACCAATAGCATTCATCTCACCCTTTTTTCACCATACTGACTGGAAAGAACAATTTGCCATTTGCAAACAAATCAAAATAATCTTAACAACAGCGAGAACGCAACAGACCAGGACCTAACAACAACAGAAATCTGTTTCATTGTCCTTAAAAAGGGTATACATCCTTCACACTAAGCATCTCACCTGATCATTAAAGAAAATCAATTGCTTTAACACACAAAATCATGGGCTAAACTAAGTACTCAAACCCAGGAAAACCTCTTCAAAGTGCTATTTGGCATCCAGGGTTCCCAGATTACACCTTGTCTCTAACGCCTTTTAATTGCCATCACAGGCACTCAACGTTTACCACTGAATTTACGACTCACTGAACTAAATTTAGAGTGGGAATGAATAGGATAAGAATCTAGAAGGGAATCCCCACCCCTGAAAGATCCACAAATCCTGAAATAATAACCCTATGGAAGATACGGAAAGCATTATTAGGCGATACCTTTATGGTGAAACTGGACAAACACTAGTCCCTATGAACCAGGATTCAGTGCAGGAAAACAGGTTGAGGACTTCCAAACACTGAAACAAACTGTGGACAATGCAAGACCAGCGACGCATCTCAAAAAACCTTGGAGAGAACATGGAGGAAGCAACTGGTGAAATTACTTCACTGCCAAGGTTAAGCAGGTTTGTTTGACCATCAGCCCTTACCCCAGCTGGTCCTGCCACGCTTCACCCTCTTCAAGATCCTTTCATTTACTACCCAAGCTCCTTCCCCAAGCTCCCTGTCTTGTGCAGTTCATTCACTCTAAGCACTCTTCTAGCAGCTGCTTTGGTCACCACGCAGGAGTTTCTTGAGCGTTCACTAGAGTAGACCTTCCTCTTCATTCATCTCCTTTGCTCTTGGCAAGGTAGCCCTGGGCTTCTGCCGTGTTTCTTTGCCCCACAGGGAACTAGGTCATAGTCATTGCTCCTGGAAACACTGCAGAAAAAGATACTGCTCAGGGTGCTAAAAACCACAAACCAACGCCACGAAAAAACCCCCTTAAACAGTTCCACCAAAAGCTTAATTCAAGTAGCACTCAATGCACAGATCTACCTACTGGACAGAGGAGGAGAGCATTAAGAAGGCACGATGTAAATTTTGTTTTTATATGCATTCTTCATCCTTGCTCCTACAAACACCATTGTATGCCAACTCCTTGACAACATCCATCTCTACCCAACTGCACACCAGTAACACAGCACGAGGGCATCAAATAAACCCCTAGAGAGATAAACAGCCATTCACCTCTCTTCACTGATTATGCAGAGCGTCCAGTTGCCCTGGTACTTAATTCAAGCCCCTGACATTACTTCATGTCAATACCTAGTGAAGTAAATCAGGCTTGTCAGCTGCCTGAAGACCCTTCAAAGATCGGTCATGGCTACTGTGAAATTGGCAGAGCACTTACAAGGACAGTGGAGAGGGGAAGAAAACTTAAAAAATAAAAATAAGACTTCAATGCCCAGAAAAATATTTAGCGGTATTTAGGTTAAAACAGAGTTTTCTGTGAATATTTTCATTCAACATTTAAAATAAATTTGCTTTCGCTACGCTCTCATTCCTGTCAGGTCCAATTTCCACCAGCTTTTAGGAGATGTATATTATATATCAGCCACACATTAATCCCACACTCTCATTTTATGTAACAGAAAAAGCACATGTTCTTGCCCAAGCAGTAAACCTCCAAACTTGCTAACATCCCGAGAGTGCAGACAAGCCCCACACGCTCCGCTGCGGCAGCAGCTCCATGGCTTCCCTCAACCCTGACCCAACACAACCCACCGCTGGGCTCTCCCAGCAACTTGTGCTGCACTTCTTTATAATTAGAAACAAGAAAACAATGAATTTCCCCCAACCCCTCTCTCCTCTTTGCTTTGCTATGTCCAACAGTGCTCTTTATCGGTCTCCTTTTGCCCCTTCCACTCCACAATAAGCAAGAAATGAATAATGTAGCCGACTGGAAATGAATCAAAGCAGTCAAGCAGCAGAAGGAGCAAAGACCAAGATGAGCACACAGGTTTTGTTCTAAGCCCTGTGTTTGCATGCTCTATAATACCCAAAATGTAATACTCAGAATGACTTACAGGTACACAGCAACATATCACACAGCAACACAACTTCACAGACCCTCCAAAACTCAATTGAAAGAAACACTGTGGGAGAAGACAGACCACTACAATTACTTTGTTTAGGATTTTCACTACAGAAAAAATATTAGATGGAATCATACTGCAAAAGGCAGAGGAATAGGGCATACTGTTTTATAGTTGATCTGGCAGAACAGAAGAAATAAGCTTTCTCCCTATGGTGGAAGCACAGAGCTGATTAATCCCAGAGTTCCAGGGAAGCCAGACCAGAGGAGTTGAAGAAAGCCACAGGGAAAGCAAAGGGATTGTGGGGAGAGAGTATTTCAGGGCCTGAGAACAGAGCGGGAGCGCCTGTGTGGGCAGGCAACAGATGCTGCTCCAGATTTCCAGCAAGCAGCAAAGCAGGGAGGGATGGGTAAATGCTTGTTGTTTTACGTTGAGAAATTGGAGGAAGATGACAATTTAAGGCACTGCTCCCTGGATAGCTCTTCTGTTTCTCCTGAGTCTCCAATTATTTTTTTCTTTCCCTTCAATACCCTCATTTCCCCTGAGTATGCACTCATCAGCAACTTGCATTCCCCAGAAGTCCTCCAACTAGCTATCTGGGGAGACATTCATGCTAGAGGGCATAACACTCTTCTAACATGAAGATGCCTTTAAAACCACAAGTCATCTTCAGAAACCAAATTGCATGGAGGTGCATGAAGAATTCCTCCAAGAACTATTTTGGAGGCAAGTGAATTCAGCCAACTCACAAACATCAGCAGTAATTTCAATCCACTAAGCATGTTCGGTATTCTCAAAAACCAACCCCCAAACCACACACCTCTTTGCACGTGCACTTCTTTTAAAAATATTTTTTTCTTGGTCTGTTTTTATGCTCACTTTTTGCCCTCAGCCTGTACGATAAAAATGTTTTCTGGGTAAGCCCTGGAGAACCAAGCAGACCAAACACTAATGCTCATATGGAATTTATTTAGAGGGGGGGCGGGAAAAATCCCTTAAGTTGAGTAGTTATATTATTTTGAACTGGTTTTATATTTTATGCGTACATAGTGGAGCTGGAATTTCAGGGCTGGCTTTTGTTTGCATTCATCATGAAACATTTGTTATATGAGCTGCTGCTACTGCTACCAAAACAGCTGCTGCTCACTGCTACAAAACCAAAGACCAACTCAACATTTTCTTTCTTCCTCTGATAAGTCTAGCTGGCAAATGAGACCTGGTGTTTCTACAGAAAAACTACCTTTGTTTGGCTTCACTATCATCCTTGCCACCGTGGGCTACCCGGAACACGGACTTGAAAGAGAAAGGATAAATCAGAGCAAGAGCAGGTACGTACTGATGCTCCCGTATTACCTACAACCTAAACGTAGATCAGAACTACAGCTGTACGAACTCCCTGCTTTGCAGCTAGGGCAGCACCTCGAATGTGAATGTCTTTCCTTCAGCTGCTCTTGAAATTTAGCCATGATTTAGCCTTTCTGTCCTGCGTCATCATTTTCTGCCATCTGGAAAAACTGAGCCATGGCTTCATTGAGTGTCACATAAAAATGCCTTTGCCATAGAAATGCTGCTGCCCGGTGGCTCGGGTGATCTGCTTTCCTGTGCATAAAGAAATACCCACCCATCTGACAATCTGTGCACTTTCCTACCAACCTGGACACAGACCAGGACTCAGAGCATCAGCGGACAGCTGCTTTGGTCACCACGCAGGAGTTTCTTGAGCGTTCACTAGAGTAGACCTTCCTCTTCATTCATCTCCTTTGCTCTTGGCAAGGTAGCCCTGGGCTTCTGCCGTGTTTCTTTGCCCCACAGGGAACTAGGTCATAGTCATTGCTCCTGGAAACACTGCAGAAAAAGATACTGCTCAGGGTGCTAAAAACCACAAACCAACGCCACGAAAAAACCCCCTTAAACAGTTCCACCAAAAGCTTAATTCAAGTAGCACTCAATGCACAGATCTACCTACTGGACAGAGGAGGAGAGCATTAAGAAGGCACGATGTAAATTTTGTTTTTATATGCATTCTTCATCCTTGCTCCTACAAACACCATTGTATGCCAACTCCTTGACAACATCCATCTCTACCCAACTGCACACCAGTAACACAGCACGAGGGCATCAAATAAACCCCTAGAGAGATAAACAGCCATTCACCTCTCTTCACTGATTATGCAGAGCGTCCAGTTGCCCTGGTACTTAATTCAAGCCCCTGACATTACTTCATGTCAATACCTAGTGAAGTAAATCAGGCTTGTCAGCTGCCTGAAGACCCTTCAAAGATCAGTCATGGCTACTGTGAAATTGGCAGAGCACTTACAAGGACAGTGGAGAGGGGAAGAAAACTTAAAAAATAAAAATAAGACTTCAATGCCCAGAAAAATATTTAGCGGTATTTAGGTTAAAACAGAGTTTTCTGTGAATATTTTCATTCAACATTTAAAATAAATTTGCTTTCGCTACGCTCTCATTCCTGTCAGGTCCAATTTCCACCAGCTTTTAGGAGATGTATATTATATATCAGCCACACATTAATCCCACACTCTCATTTTATGTAACAGAAAAAGCACATGTTCTTGCCCAAGCAGTAAACCTCCAAACTTGCTAACATCCCGAGAGTGCAGACAAGCCCCACACGCTCCGCTGCGGCAGCAGCTCCATGGCTTCCCTCAACCCTGACCCAACACAACCCACCGCTGGGCTCTCCCAGCAACTTGTGCTGCACTTCTTTATAATTAGAAACAAGAAAACAATGAATTTCCCCCAACCCCTCTCTCCTCTTTGCTTTGCTATGTCCAACAGGTCTCCTTTTGCCCCTTCCACTCCACAATAAGCAAGAAATGAATAATGTAGCCGACTGTTTGGAAATGAATCAAAGCAGTCAAGCAGCAGAAGGAGCAAAGACCAAGATGAGCACACAGGTTTTGTTCTAAGCCCTGTGTTTGCATGCTCTATAATACCCAAAATGTAATACTCAGAATGACTTACAGGTACACAGCAACATATCACACAGCAACACAACTTCACAGACCCTCCAAAACTCAATTGAAAGAAACACTGTGGGAGAAGACAGACCACTACAATTACTTTGTTTAGGATTTTCACTACAGAAAAAATATTAGATGGAATCATACTGCAAAAGGCAGAGGAATAGGGCATACTGTTTTATAGTTGATCTGGCAGAACAGAAGAAATAAGCTTTCTCCCTATGGTGGAAGCACAGAGCTGATTAATCCCAGAGTTCCAGGGAAGCCAGACCAGAGGAGTTGAAGAAAGCCACAGGGAAAGCAAAGGGATTGTGGGGAGAGAGTATTTCAGGGCCTGAGAACAGAGCGGGAGCGCCTGTGTGGGCAGGCAACAGATGCTGCTCCAGATTTCCAGCAAGCAGCAAAGCAGGGAGGGATGGGTAAATGCTTGTTGTTTTACGTTGAGAAATTGGAGGAAGATGACAATTTAAGGCACTGCTCCCTGGATAGCTCTTCTGTTTCTCCTGAGTCTCCAATTATTTTTTTCTTTCCCTTCAATACCCTCATTTCCCCTGAGTATGCACTCATCAGCAACTTGCATTCCCCAGAAGTCCTCCAACTAGCTATCTGGGGAGACATTCATGCTAGAGGGCATAACACTCTTCTAACATGAAGATGCCTTTAAAACCACAAGTCATCTTCAGAAACCAAATTGCATGGAGGTGCATGAAGAATTCCTCCAAGAACTATTTTGGAGGCAAGTGAATTCAGCCAACTCACAAACATCAGCAGTAATTTCAATCCACTAAGCATGTTCGGTATTCTCAAAAACCAACCCCCAAACCACACACCTCTTTGCACGTGCACTTCTTTTAAAAATATTTTTTTCTTGGTCTGTTTTTATGCTCACTTTTTGCCCTCAGCCTGTACGATAAAAATGTTTTCTGGGTAAGCCCTGGAGAACCAAGCAGACCAAACACTAATGCTCATATGGAATTTATTTAGAGGGGGGGCGGGAAAAATCCCTTAAGTTGAGTAGTTATATTATTTTGAACTGGTTTTATATTTTATGCGTACATAGTGGAGCTGGAATTTCAGGGCTGGCTTTTGTTTGCATTCATCATGAAACATTTGTTATATGAGCTGCTGCTACTGCTACCAAAACAGCTGCTGCTCACTGCTACAAAACCAAAGACCAACTCAACATTTTCTTTCTTCCTCTGATAAGTCTAGCTGGCAAATGAGACCTGGTGTTTCTACAGAAAAACTACCTTTGTTTGGCTTCACTATCATCCTTGCCACCGTGGGCTACCCGGAACACGGACTTGAAAGAGAAAGGATAAATCAGAGCAAGAGCAGGTACGTACTGATGCTCCCGTATTACCTACAACCTAAACGTAGATCAGAACTACAGCTGTACGAACTCCCTGCTTTGCAGCTAGGGCAGCACCTCGAATGTGAATGTCTTTCCTTCAGCTGCTCTTGAAATTTAGCCATGATTTAGCCTTTCTGTCCTGCGTCATCATTTTCTGCCATCTGGAAAAACTGAGCCATGGCTTCATTGAGTGTCACATAAAAATGCCTTTGCCATAGAAATGCTGCTGCCCGGTGGCTCGGGTGATCTGCTTTCCTGTGCATAAAGAAATACCCACCCATCTGACAATCTGTGCACTTTCCTACCAACCTGGACACAGACCAGGACTCAGAGCATCAGCGGACTGCAGTCCTGAGTGCACAGAAGCTGAATTTTAATGCATTTCTTTGTTGTAATTACTAAAACACTTCAGTGTTGCTCTTGTTGCTTCCTGGCAATTTCATAGTGACCTCTCTCACCTCAGCCTCATCTTTTTAAGAGAACAATTATCCCAGGCTGGAGCACAGTAGGGAAGACTACCAAACAATTAACGCGTAGCTCTTTAACCAGTTTCGTCCTACATTCTCTCTCATATCCTGACAACTTTCTTTAAGTACTTTTGGACAGAGATCCTGCTGAAAATCACACCTGTATCATCTCATATCCCTGTGCTTGCTGACTCCTTCAAGGAACTAGTTGATTTGTGAGGTTCTACAAACACCATACTGTCTTTTCCCAAGTGCCTATTAATCCCATTTTTTATCATAGTTCCTACCAGTACATAAATTGGATTATTTCATCTGCTGCTGTCCAGGTGACCATTGCAGCTCCTTAGAAGCTTGTTAAGTCATGTTAACTACCATCTGCTCTTCCAAAATAGCTGCTGATTGAAGGACAGGACACACCGCAGGGTTGACAATTTCAGTTTCAAAAAGATCCTTGGTGAATACTAGCTCTGGCAGCAGCATTCCTGACACTGCCAAGGAGGAAAGACGGCTGAGGAGAAAAAACCACCACACCCTAACACCAAATCTGTTATCTGTATTACAGATGGCATCTGCAAGTAACTGAAAAGTTATTCAAATTGAGTCCAAACAGTACAAATACAATGCAAAAGATGAGACTTAAAAAGTGCAGTAACAATAGTGCAAATATTGGAGATAGAAAAAGCAGCCCAACTGTAAAGATACTAATTAAAGAACACAATGGGAATGCAATTTGGAAGAAAGGGAGGAGACAGGGAAGATGAGCCTAGAGAGCAGCAGAGGGGAGGACGCTCTTTCTTACTACATTTGTAAATTTGTGATTCCACTCCAAGAACAGAAAAAAAGAAGAAAAAAGGCATCTTCGTAGCCATATTTAGTAAAATCCTCTTCCCTTGCTATAGCTTCTTGGAGAGCAAGTTTTCATGAGGGACAGATAAAAAGGCTGGGAAATTCCAACTGGGAAAAGAAGCAGGGAGCATAAACTCCAAGAAAGACTGACTCCTGAAGAGCACCTCCACACCACAAACTGCCTCCAGGGCAGGTAGAGCAAAGGGGCTCTGCAGGGCGCAGGCACAGTGTGAAGCTGTGCTCACGGGAGCAGGTCATCCCTTCGGGAATGATGGCTGGAAGACGTACCAAAAGGACTCCTGTGTAGCAACTGAGAGCTACACTTCTAATATATTGCCTTCGTTTTAATTCCTATAGCTTTGTAATCAAGAAGCAACTCTTGTACTTCGCTGAAATTTATTCTACGAATCCTTCCCTTCTTTTCTAATAATAATATCAGTGGTCTTACGATGACTTAGAACACAATAGACTGTGTTCTCTGGGAGTAACTGGTCTATTTACAGATGTACACTGAGGATGTCTCTTCCCTGAGAGTGCCTCCGTGCCACCTCTCCCAGCTCCCCACCACCATCTCCCTCTCCCCAGATCTCTGGTGGGCCACCTCGTTCTGATGTGGTTGAAAAAAAACACCTTTTGGTATTAGCTTTAATGCCTTTAGCAAGCTGTGTGCCAGAAAGTGCCTTGCTACAATTTCACACCTAACTTGTTGGAATGTATGCTCTTTCATGTTTTCCTCATTTTAATTATTACAGCATTTTAATTATTATAGCAGCTCATTCGTATCACTGTAAAAACTAGATTTCAAATTGCAATGTTTATGTGAAAACCCAAATAACTCCTTAGGAATGGCTGCTTGTCTCTACTGTACAAAAACTACAGGTAAAAGGTTTTTTTAATTAATTTATTTTCTGTAGTTATTTTACCTTTAAATTTTTTCAAAACATTTCTGAGCCATCCAAGAGACTGTCTCATGGTACTTACATTGCTCTTGCAAGATGTCCCAGGGATAAAAAGAATTAGTTTCATCTGTAGCCTATTCTATCACTGATAAAATGGGCAGGGCTTTGAGATTCGTCTGAGGGAAAAATACAGTAGCCTTCTTCAAAGACAAAATATTACTATACTCCTAAAAGCAAAGTGAATATTCAGCTCTGAGATCTGCTCCATAGTGCTCCTGTGTCTTCAATGCCAGATAGGATCAGTTAAAAGATGATCCTCCCAAAACATTGACCCAGAAAATGTACCATAGGACACAATGGTAATTGAGCTAAATTCTTAGTTGTTTTGGTCCTATTATTAACAAAAGTTTTTCAAATTCCAGCCTCAGACACCTCGTGCAACTTGCTTGTTTCCATGGAGGTGAAATACAGACTACTGCAAATGTACTGGAGCTGCAGCTGGGAACAGAAGAAGCCTATTAACTGGGCTTTAATGGCTGTCCGCCTCCTCTATGACTTCTACTGTCTGAATCAGAGGTCAAAGTTGCCAAAGAAGCAATTTGCATAACCTGTTACTGCTGTACTTTTTATTCAAATGCTATTGTTAAAGCAGAAGCAGTAACAGAGCTTTAGCTGGAATGTTACTGATTAAAATAGCATTATGATTTTATTTAGGAAGTTAGTCAAGAAGGAACGAACTGTTGTTGCAAGCTTTAATTGTCAGTCATTAAAAAGTTTGTGGTGTTTTGTCACCAGTGACCCTGGATTATTTACGAGATATAGCTGTACCCGAATGCAGCTTTCCCTCTGAGCCAGAGCTTTAACGAAGCTGCTTGTCCATGGGTTTTTCATTCTGTTATACTCGGAACAGGAAACATTCAAAAGACATCATCAGGGAATCAAACTCAGATGAACGGCAGGAGCACAGTTATAAAACCGTAACATCCGTAGTGACTGATATGCTCATTAGATAAACATAACAGTTGCTTGAAAGATACCAGCACCAGCCCTTCAAAATGATCTCCTGACACACACAAAAAATACACAAGAATACTTGATATGTGGGATGCAAGGGTTTGGCTGACTGGCCCCTTGGGATTTAAACCACAAATAAATTTTGTTTTTACTGCAACAAAGTATGAAATTACATCTGCGTGGGTTTAGTCCAAAACCAGACAGCCCATCAACAGATCTGATGAAAGGAAATTGAAACAATGCAAGCATCATGAAGATGTGGGACGAAATGCAAAATCTGGAGGCTGAAGTCTTTTGGAACTGCACTAAAAGATGGAGATGATGCTGTACGTGGTCTCCACAGGTACGTAACGGATTGTATGGGAAGTTTAGAGACAAGAAACTCTGCTCATGAAAGAGAAGCTCAGACAAGAGCATGCAAAAAAATGAAGTGTGTTTGGCTTCAGGTAAAGACCTTGCCAGTTGATGGGATATGAAAAAAAGCGGTGGAGAGGAATAGGAAAAAGCAGAGTGCAGAGCACAAGCTCTGTATATATGTGCAGTACAGCACAAAGAAAGGAAAGATACAGTAATTCTATGAAAAAATATTTAGCCTATCTCCACAATGCATTGTAGGTTGTCAGAGCCAGTCTATCAGCTGAAAGGAAACTTTAGTAGAAGGGAAACATTTCATTTAGGCTTTTTACAGGATGATTTAAGGGAGCATAGACTTCCTTCCACTACAACTCACTCTGAGTGGAGCCTTTACAAATTCAACTCCCATGCAAGTCCAAGCCTAAAATAAGGATTTAAAGATTGGCATTGTGACTGGCAAGCAGAGAAACCATATCCTTCTTTGCCATATTCAGTGGTGAGACCTGGAAGGCGGCCAACCTCCTCGAATGCCAGAAGCGCCGAGCAGGGGCTCTGTGGCTCAACACTGTCCCTCCTCATTCCTCCAGTTCATGAACCATGCTCACCATCCCAACTTGCCGATACGAAATACATCAATTTCTCACCTTAGCTAGTGATTATTGTTGGTGCTGTCAGCTACTCATCCTGACTCTAGGAGAAAGCTGAACCATAGTAGCATGTTTGGCAGATGGACCTGTAAATTGCATTTCATTGCACCCTAAGCTCAGGGAGCAGATTCACCTGGAGTGAGTACCATTGCCACATCAGGCTGTCAGCTACCTCACTTTGTGTCTCAAAACGTGCCATTCGTTCTGAGCTACAAGATACATTTACAGCCAAATGCTCTGCTGTGCAATCATGCACATAAGTGCTAACTCCCATCTAACAAGTACACACTAGCAGGGAACAGTAAACACAGCAGACTTGAGCCTAGGTACCTACAAGCTCCATGTGGGCTTGGAAAGCCACGCCAAACTCTCTTGCTGCACCTTTACCGTTGCTTGAATTTTACCTGTAAGACTGACACTATCTTGGATAAATCTTTCGGTACCACTTGTATGTCTCTCATGCAACACACACGTAGTCTGGGGTGGCTTCACCTTCCTCAGCAGAACAAGATCCGCAGCTGGTATGAGCTATCAACTTGCCACAGAGAAGTCCAGCTTCTGAGACAAATCTTTCAAAGACCAAGCAGATCTTTTGAAAAACAGAGTCATGAGAAAGCCCAGAAAGTTCCCTAATCCTTCCAAGAGCTCTTAAAACTACTTAGTTTAGTCACGATGGGATTTGAAAACTCTGAAAGACAGAAAACAATGTATTTTCTTTTCACGCAATTGGAAAAAGAAAGGATATTTCCACCGACTGTGCTTATCACCGATTGCTGCATCCACTAACTTACAGGCATCCCTGATCAGACAGTCCGGTTTTGTCCCTGCTCTCCAAACCTTGTATTTGCATGGCTGAAGAGCTAAATAATATATCTACAGCTTTTGACACTACCTTCAGCTTTATAAAACAAACCAAGGAGCACATTAGTTGTGCAGAGTGTCCTAGATCCTTCCAACCTAATTGGGAACAAATGTCCTCAGGGATATGTGCTGTGACTCTTCCTCATTCCCTGCCTTTCTTGCACACAAAGAACTGGGAATTTGTTCTACAAGAAACAAAAAGACAAACAAACATTCTTCCTAGAGCTTTAACTGCCTATTTTAGCATACATATTGTTTCAGTGCGTTCTTCTGTGTAATTTTGGAACTTCTGAGGGAGAAGAAAGGCACGGTTTGTTCACATTTCCTATTTTTATTTTCTATTTTCAGAACAGGATGTTGGGTGATAAAGAAGAAAACGCCACCCAGGCAGAATGTAAATTCACGTATGCTATTACCACTGGCACGATGTTCAAGTCCTCTGAAAGTCCTGAAAAAGCAGGGAGATTACACCACCTTCTGGACAAATTTTTAAGTCGCACACACAGCTCACTTCACAGACTGGATGGGAACGTGCCACGGAAAGCGTTATGCAGTTAGTTACTTCCCAAGCCCAACCTCTTGTTTTACCTCCACAAGAAATTTATAATTGTCCTCTTCTGTAGAAAACTTTGATTCACAGTGATTCCTCTTGAGAGTATTATTTAGGGAAAGCACAAAGCTGTTTTAGAGTGTGAGGCAAAGGAAAAGACAGCATGTTTGGAGTCTCCAAAGTTTTTGAACATTTGAATGTGTTCAAAGTTTTCCAAGATTCTGTTTTAAGAAAGCAGCAGATGTAAAGAAGTGATGCAAAAAGCACCTCAGCATTTAAATTGAATCTAATCCAAGCTGCTTTTATTCTCACATCAAGAGTGCAGATGCTTGTAGGAGAGAGAAAGGTTGTACATTTGTGCACAAGAGACGAGCCAATATTTTCCCTTTCCACAAACCAGCCACAGCCCCCTCCAGAAAGCACAGCTTATGAGAAGCAGGCAGACTATTAGAAGCTGCAGATTATTTGTCCTGATTTTTTCCTTTCCTTTCATTTTGCGCTGAACAAAGGCAGAATACAAGATAATCACTATTTAAGGACACTGCACAAAAAGCACTGTCTCCTTTCATCAACACTCTGTCTTGTCCAACTTCTTTCAACATTTCTTACCCAGAGTGTTTGCTCTTGGAGGTTGTGCCTGCAAAGATATCCATTCTAGTTTCTCAGAGGGGAAAAAAGAACAGTGGGATCTTCCCATCTTCCCTTTGCTTTCTTCATATCACAGCAACTTTTCCAGTAACGACTCTCAGTTCCTGAACATTTCCCATCACACAGCATCCACGTCTTGCCAGAGCAGCCCAAAAACTGGGTGGGAGAAAGGCTGCCACAAGAATTTAGTACTAAAGGTATCAGTCAGACAACGGGGAGCACTTCTGAAAAAGTGATGGCCTGGATTGGGGGGTGAGGAAAGAAAGAAAAGCCTCTCTTAGCCTTCTCCACTTGCAAAGAGTTTTATTTTGCCAAGGAGTGGGAAAATGCTGTTTTCCACTTCCAGCAGAGGAATCACCTGAAGGCACGCTCCACCTTCAGCGCTGCCCTTGCACAGGAGCAATCTTCAGCACAGTGCAAAGCTTTCCTACCCTCTTCCCACCTCCATCAAAGACGGCTTCACCACCTGCCTAACAAAACCTCAGCCTTGCAATAATGACAAATGGCAGCATCTCGCTTCTTACTGGGTTTAAAGAGAAGGGGAGGGTCATAAATAGAAAGGGTCACGACTGTGTCTCCAGTATTCATGAACAGGATGGATTTAGAAAATCAGCAAGTTTACATCGCCCTGGATAATACTACTACTACAGTTAAAAACATTCCCTGAAGATGTGATTCTTAAGGAGACTCACATTTATATTGCGTTTTCAAAAAAAGCACATTTTACAGTTTACCTGACCAATGTATTTTCTTCCAGCTGACAGCGTGAGTGATTTCATCGCACTCAATAAAATTCACTGTTTGAAAAGCTTAAGTCAGTCTTCTTGCTTTAGAGTAAGATCTACACATTCTCCATGCAAAATGTAACTTTCAAGAAACAAAGTTGTTTTTTTTTTTTCTGGTATTGGGAAGAAGTGTTTTTATAGGGCTTCTGGTGCCAAAGAAAATTTATGAACTCCTGCAGAAAGGTGAGAGGATATGGGCTATTTCTGAGGTGATAAAAAACATTTTATTGCTTATTCTTTTAAATTAGATGCTGTTAACTTCTACCCCATGCCACAGAAGTTGACAAGGCAGAAGAAAAGTCTGTTTTGCTGTGTGGAGTGTGTATTTTCTGCCTCTTAAAAACAACAAAGATACGAAACCCACACGTGCCCAATTCAAAAGGAACTCTGTAAGTATTTTCCGCTTTTTGGCTACCAGCCAGGCTACGGAAGCGAGTCACAGCCAGCAAAAATGAACAGCACCAACCAATTATTTTTCCTTCAGCTGTGCTCCTGAGGGTGAGGAGAGATTTCACACGTGAATTTATGCAGTAACTATTTCAGGCCTTTCAAAGAGTTAAGGAATACTTCTAAAATTTGAAGTAAATATAATGCAGGGCTTTGCAATTGGACCCTATCTGCTTCAATGTTGGGAAAAAAAGACAGAATTTACTGTGTTAGCAAAGAAATCTAGTAAATACAGTATCTATTTATTTATTCTACCCATCTATTGATCCATTTATCTATTCAACAATCTGTCCTGCCCCAGAGTCTGTCATTTTAGAAAAGACAGGCAGCAAAAAAGACAGTCCTTTCATAATTCTTGACTTGGTATCAACATTAAGAAAACATTTAATTTCAAGGAGAGAGTGGAAAAGGAGACAAACAGGAAGCCCGCAGTTCTAAAGTATTCTACAAGATCAAACCAGATTGTTCCAATGAAAACTTTAGCACCACAACAAGCTTTCACATTTTGCTGCCCGTTGTTATAAAACACACAAATCAAAAAAATATCTGGCATATGGATTAGCTGAAGGCAACATTTTTAATAAGGCAATTAAGAGAATTATCCTCCTAGTGTCCTCTGACACTAGAATTTCCTGTCATGCAGAATTGCCAACTTTTTTAAACTCAAAAAATTTGAGAAAAATTGGTGTGCACCTCAATGTACCACCATCAAAAAGAAAATAAAAAGCCAGCACAGGAAAAATACACAGCAGCTGGCAAGCAAAATATATTAAAAATCTCAATAACCAACTGTTAGTGATGATGTCTGAAAATCAACTGCATTTCATTCTTTCAATTTTTTTATATTTTACCTTTCTTCACAGTTGCCTTCTGCCAGCTTATGTAAAACAAATTATTAGGATCACCAACAAAAGCACTCAAGTCATATTGCTGTTATCTGTGTCATAATGACATATATAAACAGACACCTGCACTCACAATTCTGTGCTCTCTGATGTAAATGTGTTTTTTCATCTCAATATGTTCAACTGATACAAGGGAAGTTCTGGAAAAGCTTTACTTTCTTTATACAAAAAGAGGAAAAACTGCCATAAGAGTACTCAGCTGGAGCAGCAGGTCAGCAGACAAAATTAGAAATTGTATAGATTTAATCTGCAAGTCTTAGTTGCAACAGGAGGTCAGTTTTGGCCCAAAGTATCTGCTGCTTGTGGGATCACCACACAGCTGGGCAGAGTAATTCTTCTTCCCAGCACTTTGTGATGCAACAGCAGAGGGAGTTGCAGATCAGGTCTAAGGTGCCCAGAAGAGAACGATGTAGGATTTCTTAAGCAGCATTTGAATATATATACGTATTTTTTTCTAGCTGATTCTATTAAGTTTTTTTTAAGTATTAGCACCAACTCAGAAATAACCTGAAAATAATTATAATTGGAAAAACACCCCAAACATATGCATGTATGGAAAGAGGAAGAAGAGAGTTAACAGAAGGAAACTGTTCCCTTTCTATTCTTCCTTGTCTATAAGCGAATGGGAAAAATAAAACAGAAGTTTAACCTGCACAGGGAATACTGAAGGAAAGAGATGAATCTTCAGATGTAACACAACACCAGTCTGAAGGATGAAATCCCAAAGAAAATCACTGTCCTGAAATAGAGGATTAAATCTCCCCCAGATATTGGAATATACACAGAAAAGAGAAAGATTATCCAGCACTTAACAAAGCTGAGATATTGCTTATTTCACACCTCAGGATTTCTAGGGCACCCTGATGAAAATCAAGACCCTACGTGCTGTTCGTTAGCTTCCCCCATTGTAATAGAAGTGAAAATCTGTGGTGCACGAACAGATGAGGAAACCCTATAGATTCCCAAATAAAAGTCTGCTTATTGCAAGGAGAGCATCCTTCTATTGATCCTCTGCCTACCTCTTGTCTAACATCCCCACGGGAAAACCTCAAAGACTGAGTGGTGCAAACCTTCAGGAAGATTTCCATGTAGTACAAACGTAGGTCTTTTTTAATTTACAAAGAAAAGAGAAATAACTGATCCAAGACTAGGCACTGATCTCATATCAATACCATACCATACTCTCTTTATGTCTGCTGTTGAGGAAAATAGCTCTATGGCTGGAAATAGCACCAAAACAAAGTAACACACACATCTTCTAAATAGCTGCCATAACTGCCTTATTGTAAGCAGATAATGACCCACTGAAATAATGTTCAGAGGGGGAATGCCGCATTTTCCCTTTAATATCTGTATCATTGCTAAATACAAGATTTTCAAAGATGCATGCTGGAAGCAGGGATTAGTGGACAGTCACCTGTAATTCCTGGTTATGGACAGAAACCCATAATTTCTCCAGATTGACTGATTACTGTGATAGCTGCTCCCAGTCAAAAGCCAGCCATCAGCTGCATGCATTGCAAACAAAATTCAATCTTTGATCCATGTGTTTTTAATATACAACTTGGTACAAAACACGCATTTCAGGGGCTGCGGGCATTTCACACCGACATGAATGCAACCAAGTCATCAAGAAAGAAAAGTTTTACCCCTCCCTGCTTCATTCAATGTTGATGGCCCAGCCAAATGTAAGCAGGCAATCTGTTCTGCTGGAATGACATGCACAGACCCACAGCACCATCATATTTCTTGGTTTAGGCATAGGACACAAGACTGTCTTCTAAAGAAGTTAGCAATAAATAAGCATTGGGAGGGATGGACTGACAGAGAGAAGAGACAACCCTTTCACAGTGACTGGGGGCTGCAAATTATGGCCTACATTAAGTGCTCTCTGTTTTAACTTCTCTACTCAAGTCAACCAAAGTCTTTTTCCTAAGTATGCTTTGTACCTGAAGTGCTAGAAACATGTGTTCTTTTTTCTACTTTACCTAGACTCAGGTTCATTTCATCATAATTGGTTAACATCACAGCAACAGTCAAGACTGAGGGAAAAATAAATATCCCGGTACTGGAGAATCTCTAAAGTGTACAGTTCCCCAAACCATTTTTCTTGAAGGTTTACTTAGGTAGATATTGCTGACACCATTTTGAGAGTGTTTTGATAATATTACCTGAGATCTGAGTATGACAGAACTAAAAGAAGAAAAAGCCACCCCAGTGGTAAACAGGAAGCTTTCTGACATGTGACAAGATCACTGGAGCACCAAGTGCTTGCTTAGGAATGAAACCACACAGTAACTTTAAGAATAAAAGCAGAATATGTACCCTTACCCATCAATCAAATCTGCTCCCTAAAAGGGAGATAAATCTCTTCATTGACTCAATGAGACATAAACACTTACCTTTCAGCAGCCATGCAGGTTTTGCCAAAGTTTCTATAAGCATAGCTTTTTAACGGAAAAAGTTACCTGGGTTTTTGTAGATGCTAAGCACATCCTTGAAATAATGAGGTAAGAATCTTTCTAATAAAAGCAGCACATCCTCCAACTCCTCCAGAATGCCCACAAGCAGAAAATTTTCATTAACGTTCAGCTTTGCTCTTTCAAGGGCCCATTCACCAGGCTCCCTGTATGAAATAAAGGAGGGAGAGAGAGGAGAGGAAAAAAAAAAAGAAGTTTAAATATGCATTTACTTCAGAAATTCAAGCCAAGAACATAACTGAATCAAAAAATATTCAGTGCTGTACTTCCAACATAACCTTTAAAATAAAACCAACAAGCAACATCAAACCTGAGCAGTTTACTGAGCTCTCCTGCACAACATCTAGACTTGACTTGGCATGTTAAAACACGATGGCATTAAAAGGAGGTTAATCACTGCATGGAAGTATTCAGTTCCGTAAACATCTTTTGCTGAGTTGTTTAAAAGCTCACACCTCTGAATATTTCATTATTTTGACACAGAATCATGGCCCATCTCCTGGAAGGAACAACTTCCCTGGGTGATGAAGGGTGCTAAAGGTTGGTGGGGTCCCTGAATCACATCAGAAGTGCCACAAAGAACCGCAGGAGGCTACCAGCCTGTTTCCCACTCTGTCCTTCATTTTAATTTCTGCCAAAGTCTCCAGGAGCTTCTCCTTCCCTGACATTAACCCCTGACTGTCCTGCAGCTCTGCCACGGGATTTGTATTTGTTTGCTCTGACTGCTACTGGTTTTTAAGATTACTTTAGGGTTATTCTCTCTTTTTCCCCACTGGGAGAAACTGGCAGGGCACCAGTACATCTTTACACTTCTCTCAGTTTCACAGAAGCACAATTAGGTTTGACAAGCATAGGAATCCTAAGTCCCTTGGATGAACTCATTAATTTATGTCCTGGGAACAGCAGTCAGCATTCATATTGATAAGGGATACAATAATGCCAGTGTCCCAAACTAAAGGAAATTAGCTTTTTCCAAGGGTCCAGATGGTGTGATGAACATCTGAGTCACACAGGCTACCTGAGAGGGGCTGGAGATCATACCTCTTTGTTGCGTGTATTAGGCTATTGCAATTTCTATGCAATAGTGAACTTCCAACATTTGTCAGAAGCTCTTCTGATGACACATGGAAAAGCTCATTGCTTTACACTCCCACCAGAGCAAGTTTTTTATTCCCTACTACCTTCTTTGCATTGGTTCATTTTCTGGAAGAGCAGGGCGTCCTGATACATACTACATTCCTCCTTCTTGCAGCTCCTTATGAGATTAGGCAGCAGCTGAAGGAAGTGCAAGAGCATGAGAGGAGACAGATCTATAATAAGCTACAAAGCAGTATTTCAATATACTGCTTGGGAATCTCATAGAGATATGTTGTGAAAGTATACAGGCATGTCACTGCTGTTAATGGGATTACTCATATATACAAGTTAAGTGTGCAAACATAAGCATTTGCAAATGAGGCCAAAATAAACAAATAAATAAAAGCCTAATGAGAATGAAGTCATGAATCTGTTTGGTTTCTTAATCATACCATCGCTTATGCCAAAAAACTAAAGCAATATTTTACAGCAAAGATACTTAGAAACCAGGATATATAAACAAACACATTTTCACTTGTTATTACTGCTACAAAAAAGTATGCCCTTTGACGGAAATTTCTGAGGACACATGCAGTTGTTCAACTATGGAGAAGCGGTAACAACACATGAATGGAATACCTTGAAGCTGGAAAAACCTAACAAAGAACATGCTGTGACCAACAATACAAAACTATTTGAAAACAAGAAAGTATTTACAGTTGTTCACATATTATTGCATAGAAGTTTACTAAGCAGTATCAATAATACAGCAATATAAGAATGGCACAAATGGACACATTAAAAATGAGCCAGCTCAGTTATAGCAGCAGAAGGCTGCAGTTCACATCATTTTAAGCATCACAACTATTTCTTACATGGATATTTCTCTCACGAGGAAAGGCTGAGGGACTTGGGTCTTTTTAGTCTGGAGAAGAGAAGACTGAGGGGGGATCTGATCAACACCTATAAATACTTAAAAGGTGGGTGTCAAGAGGATGGGGCCAGTCTTTTTTTCAGTGGTGCCCAGGGATAGGACAAGAAGAAATGGGCACAAACTTGTACATAAGAAGTTCCATCTAAACAAGAGGAGGAACTTCTTTCCTGTGAGGGTGGCAGAGCCCTGGAACAGGCTGCCCAGGGAGGTGGTGGAGTCTCCTTCTCTGGAGACATTCAAACACCGCCGGGACACATTCCCGTGCAACCTGCTCTAGGTGGACCTGCTCTGGCAGGGTGGTTGGACTAGATGATCTCCAGAGGTTCCTTCCAACCCCATGCGATTCTGTGACATAGAAACCCAGAAATCATCAGATATAGACCTGATACAAGCATCTGATCAGAGCTAAAACACATACTACAAAATTACAGTGCAGGCAAAAAGTGTAATGAGCACATACGGTCACTGCCAATGTCACTTTGCCAACCCAGAAAAGAAAAATCCACATAAATACATCCAGATTTGATTAATTATTGAAGTATTAAATCAAGAAAGTAGTACTCCATTTGCATTACCCTCCTTACTCCAAAAGATACTCATGCTGTTACCACTAACAGCACTACATTGTACTTATGCTTTTCTCTTGTACTTCAAGTAGCCATTGACTCTCTATTAGCACTTTTTGTCAAAATGTTGGCAACAGCTATGGCTGAACAAATTGGGATACCTTGTGTATATTTACCTGCATCTTGGATGTTGTCCACAGAAATATGGTATGATGTAAAATAACCTGGGATTGGAACATTCAGGGTAGTTTTCGAGGATACATACATTAATGTCCTGTGGGGGAGGAAAGAAAAGGAAAAAAGAAAGAGGTTGAATAGTTCATTTTCCTTTCTCTAGTAACAAGAGTCGTTTTGGTTTTTTTAATCTCATAATTCACATAGTCATCTCAAAGAATTGTGCTGAGGCTATACCAAATACCTGAAAAGTCATCTACTAGTCAATTTACCTAATTCTAATTATTATGAGAAAGATTGCCGGGGAAGGGTGGGGGGGAGTGATTTTGTTCTGGAATGCAAAAACCACTTTTTTTTAATGCAAATAACACAATTGTTACATTGAGATTACTGCTTAATTCAAAGTGGGACACATGGATCAACTTTCATATTGAGTTATATTTAAAATATTCAGGAGATTATTTTCAGACTCTTCTTTCTTCTAAATACACCCTGGGGGAAACCTGAAGTAGCCAGAATAAATCAAATTGAGACAACAATTATTATTTTTTTATTATTATTTCTTTCTGCTTCATTCAATGACTGGAATGAACAAACGCAAGCTGTAATTTGCACAGCTTCCTCTTGATATAAAAACATACATCATTTTTGATTATAATTGCATACATTCCTCAGATGTTCAGAACTGATCCTCTTGTATATACTTCCACTGAGTAAAGGGCTTACTGGGAAGTATTTATCATTTTCCTGATTTATCGTTCATCTAATTAGGAGTTATTTATCATTTTTTAAAGACTAGGCATAGCTACTGAACCCTGAGGAACTGTATTCCATTTCTAGCTTTACTCTGGTGTGATAACAAACACACCTGCAAGTGGGATTGAATTCCACTATCCTTATCTAGTCTAATGGAGCCTTACTCTGCAAGCAGACCCACTGACTCCAAAGAGATGTACATGGCAAAAAAAAAAAGACAACACAAGCCAAGATTCTCATCTTTGCAAACCCAACCTTCATTCTTATTTAAAGATGTCTGCTTTTATAATGCAGTAGGCTTGATACACATCAATATAAAACCAATGACTTATCAAATCCATACTTCATCAAGTAAATAAAATACGACAGAGAACACTTGAGTGGGCAACATGTCCTCTGCAAGATGGAAGTGCTCGGCAGCGTGGGAGACATGGAGACCATCCCCTGCTCTCCTGGGGCAGCGTGGGCTACAGGCCACCAGCCTCAGCATCCACTTCTGAGACCTCAGGGCAAAAAAGCTCTTGTCAGAACTTCAGCCGTCATATCTAAGTTCATTAGTGTCACACTTGGGTCTGTAAGCTTTTTAAAGTACATTCCTGTTTTCTCCTTTGTCTTACACTCATGCAAATCAAATTTTATACGCACATCAGAAGATCCTGGGCTGGGAAGTAAATCACATTGTGAGGAACCATCAAAGAAAACAACATAAAATTTGCCAATTGCAATACAAACAACTCATCTCCCCCGCTCCCCGCAGTGTATTCAAACATACTGAGAAGAGCTTGCCCTAAATACGTACCAGAAGATTTATGGTCAAAACTTGCATTTTGACATTCAAAGCTCTGAGCTGAAGCTAACCAGCCCCCTATCCTCAATGCTATGAATATTGTGAAGAAATCTACTGGTGGCACAGTAAGGTGGCACAGGCAGTGTGTCCCTTCTATCGTCAGTTGGTTTCTTTTCAACATGAATTAAAAATTGCAATTCTTAAAATGCTTATTGTTCTCTTACTATAGACACCATCAGAAATGTTTTTAGGGATATGTATTTTCAGTTTTTATAAGAACCTGCAAAGACCTGCAATGAATTCATTAATTGCTTGGATTTAAAAAAAAAAAAAAAAGAAAAAAACACTGTCTCGACAATACATGAAATTATATCCAAGCCAGTTTGCGCTCAATTAATCAATCAATCAAAAGACAGAAAAAAATTAAGTATTTGTTGAAAAAGATTATGTTTGTATTATTATGTAAGATTTAAAAACCATTAGTGTCACCCAACCAAGAGCTCCTGTAGAAAGGTGAAGGGACATTAACTCACAACAAAGAAACTTATTGTTTCTTTGCAAGGGCAATGAGCACAGTGAGTTTAGATATTCCCTGAGATAAATAAGTATCAACATCCTGATCCAGAAGTGTAACAGGGACCTTCTTGTCCTTCTGAAAGCAATATTTGATTCATATGGCTGGAGAAATATCCATACAATAAAAGCAATGTAAATTCACATCAAAAATCCTGCAGCTTTAACAAATGAAGAGCTTGTATTTAGACAAAAAGAGATTTTTAGTATTCTTTTTTAGGGTACACTGCTATAGGATCACTGAAACAACTGAGACAGTATCAAGTAGCAATTCCCTTCAAATTTGATTTGTGTAGGAATGAAAAAGGATGAGAGAGAAAAATCTTCCCCCCTCGTTGATGCACTCAAGGTTTAAGATAACAGCCAGATATGCTTTCATAGGAATCTATAATTTTTCACCACACAAAGGCACACATTTCACGTTCCCGACATCAGAAGCACCAAGTTTTCTCTGCAGTAAAAGCACTGCCCTTTCCAGCCTCCGTTTACCACCACCGCTGTGACCCTGAATACAGCTCCTGGAGCACCCTGATGCACGTGCAACACCTGCTCCCCTCTCCTGTTTTGATGTATTCGTAATTTGTAAAATAAATCACCAGCCACCGTCCATCCCCTCAGAGAAGATTTTACTTGATGATAATTATGTAGCTCCATGGGACGTGAAATCACAGTTTTTCAGCAAGAGGTGGGGCGAAGAAAAGCTGAGCCTAAGGTGTGCTAGTCAGTACAGAACTTAAATACAGCTGAAGGAAGCTGCTCCTCAGTTGCTGGCAGGACTTGGGGGCATTTCTGTTTTTTCCGGGCACAAAAAGCTAAGGTGAAATCACATTATTCTAGGCAGCATTATTCTGTTAGCCCAAGCAACATTAATGCTGCATTTCCCAGTAAGGGCATGTTCTCCCAGCAGGACACAGATCTTTTAGGACAGAAAGGGATTTATGTGAGACAAAAAAATTGCAAGGTGAGAGATGACAGCCTTGCTCATTTAAATGACTGGAGAAGCCTTGTAAAAAAAAATAAATCATTCAAACACAGCCAAGAAAGATACAGAAAGAAAGAAACAGAGCTACTTTGATCACACACCTCTACAACAAAGAAGAAGGAATTTTATTTTATTCCTCAGCTCCTGGCTACAATCCACACTGCTCACATCCTGCTGGGCTTCTGTCTCCACTAGGGCAGAGGGACACCCGGGAACCAGCCCAGGGGCTCCAAGTAACAACAGAAACCATCTTTCTTTGTAATAGTACTATATTTTTCTATTGTTACAATTTTGGCTGAAATGGTAAATTGGTAATGTCTACTTCCTTCTTCTGTAAAATTGTCTTTCATATAAAAATCACAATGTGCCCTAATCTATTAATCAGTCAATGAGACAGACTACTGATCTATCAGAAATATATGAAGGGTGTGTTATTAATACATTTTTTTAAGGTTAATAACAAATTGTTTTATTTGCAATGACGAGTTCATAAACGTCGTAAGAACAAGTTGACACATGATTAAAAATATTTAAAGGGTACAAAATTCCTTTGGGAATTTTAATGCTATCATAAAAAAAGGGCAAACTTCAAAGTATTTTCTGTAGAAAAATAAACAATTTACTTAAGTTAGTGTCTTTAACTCTTTGCAAATACTGTACCATATACAAAAAGATGTTACCATATATTTGAGTTTGAATTTCTTTTCCTTCTAATATAAAATCCTATGAGTACTGGGGGAAATAATAACTTTTTTGTCCAGTAGAAGTTTTTTTAAACACCTAAGTTTTTTTAAAAAAGAAATAAATCTTGGGATTGAAAGCATTCCCTATTACTTGATCCTCGGTGTCTCAACCAACAATGACAGAAACACCAGATTCTGCCACAGAATTCTTAGTATCCCTAGAGCAATTCTTAGTATCCCTAACTAATTAATAGTTAGGGATTAACTATTAATGAGGGATTATATGAGGGATTATATTAAATGAGGGATTATTAAATGAGGGATTATAACTCAAGTACATCCATGCCTTGCAAGTATTTTCCCATTAATCATCCGTTAATCTATGGGGAAGCCGAGGAAATAGCTTTTCCTTCTCTCAAAATCAAAATGAAGAATATGACAGTCTTTCCATGCCCTGTCCTTGTGGGATACTGTGACTTCTGTGAAACCAGGAGACCCTGCTTACAGCCCAGCCCCGGTCCACGCTCCTTACTGAGGTCTGAAGGTTGCAGATGGGAAGTTGAGGTGTGTCGTGAAGGCCACAGAGGAAGCAGCGACCTGAATAAATATCTTTCAAGTTTCCATAAAAGGAAATGAAATAAAATGATGTGGAAAACCAGTGAGTGAGCCCAGTCTAGGGTGACCTCTCCTGCTTACAAGGCTGTTTGTTCTTCATACGCCGTGCAGCTGGCGGTGCAGTCTAGTCCTCACCATGGCCAGCCAAGGAAAATTATTCTGCTCTGCCGAGAGCCCCCAAGAATCCTCTTGTGGCTTGTAAAATGCTCTCTCACACGCTTGCTCGGTGTTTGTAAAGAGGTCAAACTGACCGTTCCATCCTTGAGGACAACGTTGCATCATATAAACTAAATACAACCACGCTGAAAAAAAAAAAAAAAAAAAACTTTTCTTTTTTTTTTTCACAAAAAAAGCCCCACAAGGGGCAGAACCGGCGGCTGCGTGCCCCTTGCCACGGCTCTGCGGCCGTGCCCCGCCTCAGTGGCCGAGCCCCCGGCTCGAGCCCACCTCGCGCCTCCCCTCAGTGGAACGCCCGCGCGCGTTGAAGGGGAGGAGCGGAGGGGAGGGGCCAAGACGCCCCGCGCCCGTTGCCTCAGCGACGCCCCGCCCCCTTCCTCCGCCTCCCCC
>NW_015090922.1:35607978-35728315 GCF_001431845.1 Calidris pugnax | reverse complement strand
AAAAAAAAAAAAAAAAAAAAAAATCCTCTGCTTTCTCTGGCCCCAGCCAGGGAGGTCTGGGTGGCTGCAGAGTGACGGGGAAGAAAATGTAAACATGACGGCTCAGAAAAGGGCTCGTGAGTTTAAACATGAAACGAAAGAAGGAAAAGCACCACTTCCTACTTTGTAAGGCTGCAGAAGTCAAGATACAGTTGGGCAGGAAGATTTTAAAATACAAATGCAACATGACTCACTACATCTTATTTAGAAGCACAAATTATTTAAATATCTTAATGGAAAATAAACTATAATGCAACATAATTTTAACCTTAATTAGAGAAGTTTTTACTTCATCAGCTGATATTTCTATTCAATGTCAGTCAAGTATTTGGATAACTAGAGCCACACAGCAGCAGGATCACCTATTTCTTTCAGGTTCTGAAGGCATTTGGTACTTATTTGTGCTCCTAAGCTAAAGGCCTGGGGCACCAAATAGCTCAGGCTGTAATCCCAAAAATGACTTCTTCTAGCTGACTTTAACCATCGCTTTTCTGCTTGAAGTTCAAGATGTATGCTGCTTTATCTTTGACAAACAGTACATTTGAAAGCTGAGCTAAGGTTTGCATTTTAAAACTAGTCTTCAGTCACAGATAATATTCCTTTCAACTCTTTCTTGCTTGACACGTCTGTTTTTGAAGACATGCACTTCTGAACGCTTTTGTACAGCTCTTGAAAGGCTGCACAGACAATTCACACCTTTGCAGGTATTCAAGTTCCTTTCCTCCACATATTTGTCAGGAGTTGAAATATGCTTTTTAAAAAAAAAAATAAAAATCCCTGATCTCTAATTCCCAGAAAACCCTCATTATAATTTCTTCAACAAACTGCTCTTTGCCTTCAGCAAAACCATATATTTGATCAAAAGCAGCAGCAGCAGCCAGCAGAGAATGAAAAGAAGAAAAGAGCCCTCTCCTCACCCATACTTCTGTAAGGCCCCATGTGCTGCTAGAGAGGGAGGCAGAGTAACAGCCCACGCAGGAGATCAGAAGAATATCCTTTAGAAAGTCTCAAGGACTCCTCGCAGCAGTGTGTTGGACGAGCAAAAGCACCCCGTAGAGCCAGCTCGTGGAACGGAATATTCAAGCTGCTGTCCTCCAGCCACCTTACTTAAAGGTTAGTTCAAAACAGAGGTTTTCCTGTAAAACAACGCAATGTGTTCTTACAAATGTATTGGGTTCCACCCCTCCCTTGCCCAATAATTCATCACTTATTATTTGGAAACAAACTCTCCTCCCTTTTTTTTTTCCAGCTCTTCAGATGCTTCCTACAACCAGCACTTCTGTCAGCACATCATTAGTCAACCATTTGCTTTGACACGTGGCGGTGTTTACCTACGAGCTACACTAAAGTCTCTCTCCTGTGGGTAACTGGCTTTCCAACAGGAGAACAGGAGTCCCAGGGTCTGAGGGGTGGTGGCAGCACTTCATCAGTAGCCAGGGGCTACCAAGGCACTATTCACCGGGGTGTTTCTGAAAGGACTCTTAGGAGAAGTTACCACATACGCAGTTGTTTTGGGGAAACAACAGCTATGGATGGAGGCAATCTTCAAGTGCCCACACTTCAGCTCTTCCTTGTATCAGCTGTCTAGGCAAGGCTACTGCAAGCCAAAGGGCTCCAAAGACATTTTGTTCCCTTCCTGAGAGCGAGCTCCCTCTCTGGCATTACTGGTCTGGTTAGCAAGTCACAACAACATGTTGGCTTGAAGCCAGTCAACCACGTGTACAAAAAAAATCCCCCAAAATTAAAAAATGTGGGGAACATAAATGTCTCTGCTTTGAAAAATCATTCTTTATAGAACAATGCACTTTAGAAACTTGAAAAAAACCCTAGTTCTGCAATGTTTAACCTAAATAAAAATAAAGGAAAAGAAGCATCTTTTGTTCATTCCCTCTCTTATAAGCAGGACTGCTGCACTTTCCTCTTCTGAGTCTCCTGCTCAGGATGGAGAAGACAAGCCAGACAGCTCTCCTTCCCTCCAGGCAGGAGGAAGTCCACCAGCGTCTTGGGAAAGGGTGGAGGGAGCTGTCTGCAAGTGCTTAGTTGACTTGAGAATATAAAATTCAAAAGTATTTCTGGTACTTGAGATAGAACCTTGGAAAACCTGGGAATAGGGCTCTCCTCTCCTTTCCCCCCACCCCCCAGTTTCATATCCAGAGAGTGAGTTTTCACCAATTAACATGTATAGATCAAAACTAAACTTACTTCTGTACCCAAAACAGCATCCAAACCTAAAGGTTTGGGTAGCTATGTCTGCTGTTAGTGATGCGTAGTACGACTGCTGCTCTCACAGACCAAAATGGCTTTTCCAGAGCTTTCTGCTAAGCCTTCTTCACCTATAGTTACAAGGACAGCTTACAGACTTATACTAAATATTTCTATTTCTAATGTAGCACATTAATGCTGCATTTGAGAGAGGGGATGGGAAGCTTACAGACCCCTTGGCAGCTATTGATGACTTGAGATCAAACTTAAATATCAGTAGAGATAGTATAGGAAGGAGTATATACATCTTCTATTCCTCTCCTCAAAGCTTAATAACTTTTCCTGAGTAACTGCATTGGTAGGCTAGACATCTGTCCTTGCAAGTTAATGAAACTTCATTTTGTTTCATAGCATGAGATATTTTTTAATTAAAAAAGCCTGTACTGTAAGGGCACAATTATTCAAGAGAAATTTCTATTATGAAAATCTGGAGAAAATGATAAAAGCATTTTCAAATGTTAGGATATGAAGACTGATTCAGTTAAGTCTGCTTTTAATTGTGCTCTAATGAAGAAACTTGACTTTTTTAAAGCTAGCCCAGGGTAACCTATGGCTTGATTAGATTCAATTTGTGCTGTCATTACATCAGCATAGATTTCCTTGATTTTTGTCTATTTTGTAGAGAATTACTCTGGATTTTCTTTGAACTGATTTTCCAATTTTTTCTGGCAAAATACATGTTTTTCATTTTCTCCCCCAGACCACATAAGCAAATAGGCTGCCAAGTTTAATTCCCACTTTTTTCTTTTTGATGGACTCTTTTGGCGGGGATAGTTTGCGTGGCTTTCCTGCCAACAACGTATTCAGCTCTTCTTCCTGGCATCTTAGCAAGAGAAGCAGCAGCTAACAAAACAGCGTCTTCTGCTAGCTGTGTATATTTCAATTTGTGCAGGCATAAATTACTCATTCATATACAAACTTTTGCTGGCATTAACATAGCAGAGGTGAGGAACGCTACTACACAAGGCTACTGTTATAGATGTAACAAACATTAAACACATTTGCAGATCCCAATTTTCTACCTCGTAATGATGTACAACGTTGAGGTGGACACATTTCTTCTTCTTCCTGTCACCAAAAATCACATTAGCAATTTGTCAAAGACCAGTTTTACCAATTATAATGGAATCACTTCCTAGTTGTAAGTAGGCACCTTCTCATATTTTCTTTTCCATCGCTTTTTTTATTTTTCACCTCGAACTGTCTTAGTACGGGAAATACATGAAAAAAATAGAAAAAAAAGAGAAAGAAATTACGCCAAAAAATGAGAGAGTGCCTGCCAGCTGGAAGAAGTTTAAGCATTAAATAACCATCCTGTTACAGAGGGAACAGATCCAGGGAAGACCAAAAATACAGACCATTATACTGCAATCAAGAATGAATCCCAGTGGAAACTAACATCAGGGAGACAGTAAACAGAATTAAGAGATGTACTAACACCTCTTCATATAAGAACCTGGAAAATTAGTCTGCTCAGATGATGACTCTTAATAAAGTCAATTAGGGATGGCATATATTCAAGTCTGCAAATGCTGAGCAGGAAATACCCCCCACCTCAAGGTTTCTCAGCCCTCCCTAACGCAGCGCTGCTGGACCCTCGCCGACAGATGCCTGTGAGAAAAGCAGCAAGTCGAGAGATACCTCCAGCAATTTACGCTCACAAAAGGTAGTTCTGGAGCACAGATGAAGTTATTTTATGACAGACCACAGCCTTAGCCTGGAGCTGACTACAAGGCTGAAGTCAGAGGCTGGAAGCGGACAGAGATGCAGCTGGTGGGTGAAGGTCCTCCTGGCAGGGTCTCACCATACCTGGCGATGCAGCACAGTCCTGGCTGCTGCCTGTCCCAGCAAGAAAGGCTGCTACTGAAGACCCAAGGCATTGAGAAACATTTTACTCCATCTTTTAGTAAGGGACAACCAAGTTCATCTAAACTAGGACTGTGATTTGTGCAGTCTGTTCATAAAAATGTTTACATCTGCTCTAACTTGTATGAGTGCTTTACTGCTCCTGCTGTCAGAAAACCTTTACCAGCATCTGATATGAAAACACCTTCATGTAATTTAGGGAAACTCCTTTTTGCCTTGATCTTGATGAACACGAGGAGTAACAGCAGGACATCTGCTTCACAGCACATTTTATTCATCTGAAGATTTACATTTCCCTACAGTATTTCCTTTTTTATACTGTCTTCTGGATTCTCTTCAGTTTCTTAGAAGTCCTAAAAACAACACTTTTAACTTAGGCTTCTTCAGCTCCAAGCAAAGCAGAAAAGACCCTGCCGGTACCTTATGTAAAAATTCTCATCTGAACAAGAGAACACCAGAGGGAATTGAGGAATAATTTCATGTCTCTGGCTCCTGGAACCCAGTACCTTCTGTTTGACTTGAAATGCTGGATCCCAGAAACCATTTGTGCTACATATTTAAAAAAAAAAAAAAAAACACGAATTGGAGAAGATACAGAGGAAATCATTGTATAACACTGCAGATCATCACCTCTCTAATACACCACTCTGTTAATGTTAAAAGCCCTGCTGTCCAGCCAAGCACATTATAAATCTAAGTCTCAGTGTGTCCTGGATTGGGAGCAAGTCCTGCTCACCACTGAGCCGTGATACGCGTTACAGATTGCTCAGAATGAAAAACTGTGTCACTAAAGATACATTAGGAGATTTGGGATGCTTTCACAGAAAAGGGCCCTCTAGAGACAGAGAAAGCCAGGAAAAAAAAAAAACACAACAACCCAGTCTCAAACTGAAGTGACAGTCAAAGATGCTTTAGAAAAAATAGATAAAATGAACAGAAGATTGCCAGAACCAGCCAGTATTAGAGAACACTATAATGAAGAACACAACCAGTGAGGGGAAGAATCAACATCAGCAGAGAAAGCTGTCCCTCTCCAACTTGCAACAGGTCTTTGATTCAGTCTCTAAAGATGTGATAAAGGCAGTCTCCATTCCTAAGTTCTCATGGGGAAAAAAAACAGTAGAGAATGGGCCGATAAAGGATAGGAAGTAAGGACAGGAATAAAATGACTAGTTTTCTTAGCGAAACAAGACATTGACTAGGGCTGCACAGCACCTGTGCTGAGACAACTCAGGGTTAACAGTGAAGTAGCACGTTTTCCAGGAAATATTAACATGAGCAGGTAAGAAATCTGACCTTGAGGAGACTCTATAATGCTGATTAGACAACAAAATGCTGGAAGAAATTCCGTGCTGGTAAACGCATCGGTCCTTGCAACAGGATACACTCTGAATGACAAATGTGCAACTGAGTTTAAAAAAAAAACACCAAACAAAACCAACAAAAGAATAATAATAATAAAAAAAGAATAAAGATATATTCATAGAAGAAAGGTCTACCAAGGGCTATTAAACACAGATATGGAAGCAATGTCTGGCTCAGGAAATGGGTAAGCTGAAGAATCTGGGAAGACACTGGAGGACAAGCAATCCTTTAGAGCCTCTCTTTTACTGTACCTGGCTGGGCTGGATGGTGCTCACGTCTCAAGGAGGGCTTAATACAGAAAGTTCACACCTTTACATATGACACAATGTCATTTGCACAGATATTACATGATTTAAATGTTTCAAAATATTGCTTTGTTGCTACAATACGGGAAAACCTATTTTAATAACAAGACATTTCTAGTTTCACATTTTTCTCACGTCTTCTTTCCCAGATCAAACATTTTCATTCCTTTAAAATTTGAGTGCATTCACAGAAATTATGCTCAGCAGATTTTAGCCCAAATCTCAAAAATGCATATACTAACAGAAACACATTTAAGTTCTATGAATGCCACAACAACTTGAAGCTAGCTTTACACTGGTTTTAGTAGAGGTCCACAAAAATAAAAGTTTTAACAATACAAAACTTTAAAAGAATCTTATTAAAGCAAATATCAGAGTTCTGAATGTTAAAGATGTCATCAGACAGAAGGAATCCATGAGCCAAGGGGAAAATAATTTCACTGCTAATGAGCCTGAAATATTATTTCTCTCTTACATCCCATCAAGATAGAGGCAAAACAAAGAAGACAGATCATTCCATTACCGTATATTTTTTTCAGAACTTCATGTGACAAGAATTAGAGAGGAAAATGTTTACCTTCTTCAATATAAATCTTCAAAATAAAAGAGTGCATACATGGAGAAGGAAAGATATGCCACAATAAATTTAAGAAAATTATTGCAGGCTTCAGAAAAGCAGTATTTCTTTTAATTATCAAGCTTCTCCCATCTGCAGATATAGTAAAATTTTCACTGAACACTGGCTAGCTGATGCACCTTAAAAGCTTTATTTCAACATACTACTCAGTTACAGCTTATACTATCTGCTGTCATGAATTCCAGTGATACAATTCCCTTTTCACTGATGCTAAAGGGAGAGGGACTGTATTCAACAGTTCACGATGTGCATCTGAACTAATCCAGGCACATCAAGTACACCGCCTAGCAAAAAAGAAAAAAACCCTGCTGCTGACATCTCCATTAAAGAAGAGAAAATATATGATGATCATCATACAGTACAGGTTATACATTTCTTTGCTCATTTTTTAAAGTTAGCTGATAAATCGTAACAGCACGGCATTGACGTCTAAGAAAAAATAACTGGCTTCCTCCTAGCACCAAGGTCTAAATGTCTTTAATGTCCCCTGGGCCTACCACACTTGTGGTGGCACTCTCCCACAAGCTTCCCAAATAGTGAGAAAAGTGCTAGAAGTGCGAGTTGTGTGCTAATTCTGCTTTCTTATCGGCCTTCTGCCCAGCGCTGACTGACTTTGAAACTCTCCCTTCATCTCTCAGGGCTGAAATGCAAAAGGAGCTGCAGAGCAGGGACAAATAACACACCTCTGCTGTGTGTGGCTTCCCTGCTGCTGCAACTGGGGATGCTTTCTGCTCTGCTGTCCCTATCTTAATTTACCTATTCATAATCTTCCCTCTGCTGAACAGCTCTAATGCTTTTCTGGGAAATTGCTAATAACTTCCCATCATTCGTAGCACTGCCATTCTGAATGGCAGCCACAAAATGGAACAAACATATTGATTCCACTTTTCAGTTTGACAAGACAATCACTGTATTGATAACTCCAAGTATTTAAAAACTCCGAAAATTACAGCATTTGGAGGTATAAGTCCTATTTGCCTCCTTTTTATTTTTAACCTTAAGTCATCTGCTGAAGTTCTTTACTAGGACTATGAAAAGCAAAACCATGCTTCCCTGCCCACAACGAAAGCCCAGAATCTCTCAATTGCCTAATTTCAGGTACTATGACTTCAAAATGTATGGCAAGTAACAAGATCAAATATAAAATCACAGAATTTAAGATGTCTGTTACAAGGAAGGAAAAAACGTAAAATTTGCTTTTCTTTCTTCCCATTTATCAAAGGCATAATCTCTTTGGATTACATCCCGAAGAAACTTTTCTAAAAAAAAGAAATTTATCTCATTTAGTAACCCATATTCACCATGGAAAGTTTCCTATTTGCTACCAGTTAGTAGATTTTTCCCCAAGAAAAAGGAAATTACTTTTGACAAGCTCAGTTATGAATAGTGGCTGGCTTTGCTTGGATCAGAGTTCATAGGAAAAAACTGTGTTCAAGGTAACCCGACTAGACTGCGTTTCAGTAATTCACTGTGCAGCAGGCAGGATGGCTGAAACAACGGCAGTCCATTTTCCAGAGTCTGGAACAATAAATAATCAGCTAAACACCATTTGTTGGGGGTTTTTTGGTGTTTTGGTTTTGATGTTACATAAAGCAGCTATAGTTACAAGGGATAGAAGACCTTTGAAAATACTAGTCAACAAAAGAAAAAAAAAGAAAACAACACCTAGAATAAAGATCAGGAAAAGTGAACACTGCTTTTATTTCAAAGGAGAATTTTCCTACCTTTTTCATGGGCAACATATTTTCTCAACTAACATGGAAGGCCTACTACTTATTCTGGAAGATGGAATTACCTTTTCATTCCAGACAGGCCCCCACCGCCCCCAGGATAGCTCACAACCAAGCAACATCATTGGCCAAATGGTGAGGGACGTGAATTTCTGAATAAGGTTATTTGACTTCACATAGTCACCTCAAGAAAAAAAAAAAAAAAGCAGCTCGTTTGAAACAGCCAAGACCTCTTTCTTGTTTTCTCTCATTTCTTTCTTTAAATAAGGTGGAATTATAAGACAGACAAAAAAAAGAGCAGACTTCTGGGATTTCATACCCTTCCTTACTTGACTGACTACAAGGAAACGACGGCCAAATGCCCCAAACCCCAACTCAATGTCAACAAATGCAGGTTTGCAAGTTGTCACAGTCTGTTCCCTCGCGTTTTCTTCTGGCAACATCATCTCACCAACTTATGAACAACTTTTTTTTTTTCTTTCTTCTGAATTCAGGCAAAACCCACCGCAAAAAGGCTGAAGGGATCAGGGTCTGCACAGCATTCTGAAGGACTCCATGACCATCAGTATCCCTCAGACACCTGGGTTTATTTCCATTGGGTTTCCATTCCATTAAGGTGCCAAGATGTCTTAGAGCATGTGGTTTGAAAGAGTCCTCATATCGGGGCACAGAAACCATTAGTCTTCCCAAAGCTACTGCATTAAACAGCAAAGCTTGCCAACTGTTCTTCTGATTGTACTTCCTTATCAGTCCGGCAAAGAAGCCGGTCTGTCTCCTCCCTGTCTGAAACCCCTGATCCTTTCATATCCCTTTGGGAAAAATGAGAAGGGAGGACACCTAATAAGAGTCTGCAGCCTCCATACTAAAAGTTCATTTAAGTGAAGCTATTAGTGTACTGATAATGTCATAACACAACTTACGCTCTTGGGAAAAAAAAAAAAATCTCTAAGAAAAAAAACAAACCCAAAAGCATCTGCAGCAATATCCTTTATGCCAAGATGGAAAATCTAATTTTTGGAATATGTGACACCTGAAAAGCAATCCTGTGGGAAAGCACACCAGCCACCTGCCAGGCAGGGCCAAGCAACCAGAGAGAACATCCCAATCCAGCTGCCAACAAAAACTTAGGGCATTTGGTTGTTGTTTAGTAGACACACAAACGCATATTTCTACTTCACAGGATACTGAAGCAAACAGAGCAAGACTAGGCAGCCAATATCTATTTTTTTGGGAAAAATATTCCCCAGTTTGGATCCATTCATTCTGCGATGAGACAGAAATAAGCACCTCTGTGCTTCATTTTCACTGTTGTGAAAGAAAGGAAAGGTTCTTTACTTTATTTGTGTTTGTTTAGTGGGTCAGGAATTATAGTAATTTTCATTTTTAAGTGAAAAGAAAAAAAGATGCACGACTCAGCACGCAATGCGTCATGTTCACGATATTGTGAATCATCGAATCATAGAATTAGGATTCTTCATCCTAAGTTCACATGATACCCTGCTTGGAAACAGTACACCATCAAACTAAGCAGGACTGGCATCTTTTCCATGGTGCTCCAGGCTGTTCTTTATGGAGAAGCCAAACCTTAAAGCCATGGTCTGACATTGTCCACACAGAGGGTACTGGATAGGGGTTGCCCCAGCAAAACTGCTACTGCCTGTAAAGTTTAGCATCTGAACGCACCCCAGCTGTGTTCAAGAGATATTCAGGCACCCCACGTGTGACCCAGCCTCAGGGACGTGAGCCTGGGCGCTGACCAGAAAGGAGCACCTTGTGCTCCAACAGGTCCCAGGGTCCACATGAGCAGGCACAGGATTTTAGTCTGTAGCCTAGAATGAACCCTAGAGACTTCAGAAGAACTAGGATAAACCAAGTCTTCAGTATGCCTGGGCACTGAATTTCCCTTTTTTCCTGCAACAGAGGCTTAAAAATACAGAACTCACAAGTGTGTCCCAGTCTTTCTACAGTCAACAGAAGAGTCCACACCACCACCAAAAAATTACACGATAGGAAAATATTTTGTTGACGACACACACCTAAGCTCAGAACAGCCTTGGATGCTTTTATAAAAGCATGGTTATCCCTCACCACCTCAGCCAAGCACCGCAGCCAGGCAGTTCTCCTAACCCCACCACCCTGAATCCTCCCTGCCATCCACCACCTCAGAGCTTCAGCTTTGCTTTAGCTAATAAGTTTTAGAGATCCGGATTTCAGTTTATTTCATTTTGCTGGCAGTGCTGACAGCCAGAAAACTTATGTATAAACCACAGAAAGGAAAGAGGAAGGAAAATGACAGACAAGAAATAAAATGGGCTAATAAATTCAGTTTTATTCTCACAGGTTGTCAGTTCACGCAGATTTTGACACCTACAGAGTGAAGTAAATATCTGACTGCTTGAAATTACATTATCACGCCACAGCCTGAACACGTTCAATATATTGGCAGTAAAGGGTGGGCTGCCTCTCTCTGCCCTTCCTCTGTCAAGAGAACTAAAAGATTCTGCAGTTTCCTTCCCCTCCACATTGCCAATAAAACAGTTTTCATTTAAGGTGGTTGGAGCATAAAGCAACCACGAAAAGGACTAAGGAGCGTACTCAGGAGGGTATTGAGTAGGGTTTTCTAGGGAAGGCTACCCCGATTCCATTAGACAAGACTTCAAAACATTTTTTGATTAACGTGAAAACAATACCAAACATTTTAAAAAGTCAGACCTCTAAATACACACAAACATATATGACTACATCATATTTTAAACACCAGACTATTGGGTGGTCAATGCCCCACCCCTGTTACTTAGGCCATGTATAAAAATTTAACTTTAAATGGATTAATTTTAAAATTTATACTAACAAAAATGGCAATTGGAGGCACTCTTTTCTTCTGGATGATAAAACATTGCAGTTCTAAAAATCATTCTGTTCCAACTTTAGACAAACAAAGTATCAATCAGTAATTAGTTTTAGTTGTCTTTAGACAACTTTTGAAGACTACTCTCCAGCTTAAGAATCCACAAAATGTGCATTGTGAAGATAACATTGCACTGAAGATGATATTCACATCACACAGATTCTCTTGTTTTCTATTCACCCGCAATGTTTACTTGCCAGCTAATTATTGTTAAGTCATCACTTACCGGGAACCACTTCAGTATTGTCTCCTTAGATGTGTCTTCTTGCTGCTTTCACATTAACAAAACACATAAGAACTGAAAATGTGAATACTCAAATCGAGACTTACAAAAACTATCAAAATACTCGAAACTCCTCTATACTGAAACTACTGTACATCAAATCCAAGAGACTTCTACTTTCTGGAAAGCATGCACTGAAAAAAAATGTTTAAACCCACTGTCTTCAGGATTTTCACATGTTCCACTTCAGTATCCTTACTAGTAGCAGTGCATAATGTGAAGTTGTGGATACATTTCATACTTTAATGTATTTTTATCTTAGCTTTTTAAGATAAATTTGAGAAGAGTCATGACAGTGCTAACAATTAAGAGCTTCAGTGCCAGTTTGGAAATTACAAAAATTCATTTGACTGGCAGAGCTGTAAACCAACAAAACCTTAGCCACTATGATGTAAACCCAGGAACACTCAACTGCTTTAAAGTCAAGATACAATATATTCAACTGGAGATGTCTATAATGGTAACTATCTTACATAAATCACCTGGTAGTAGAATTCATTTGCAAGCATGTAATGACAAAGATTGCTTTTGAGTTACCCAGAGTAAACACTAATTTCAAAAAATCAGTATGGGCTACAAGGAACATCTGTATTCACAGGACTCTTTTCTGTCTTTGGCTATGTATTTATCAAAGATTTTCTGATTAAAAGATCTTGCCTTAGTAATTAATAGCCCTTGAGGGCTACATATTTACACTTTTTAACCTGAATAGAATAGAGTAGGGTAGAACAGACTATTGCAGTTGGAAGGGACCTACAACAATCATCTAGTCCAACTGCTTGACCAGGTCAGGGCTGACCAAAAGTTAAAGCATGTTATTAAGGGCACTGTCCCAGTGCCTCTTAAATACTGACAGGCTTCGGGCAATGACCACTTCTCTAGGAAGCCGGTTCCAGTGTTTGAGCACCATGTCTGTAAAGAAATCTTTCCTAAAATGTTTATTTTTTGAATATATATAAATATCCACAACAATGTCCAGCCAAGGACTTCCATGGCTTAATTACTTGTTGTCCAAACCATCACATCTTTCTGCTCTTTCCTGGATCTGGCAACTGCCCATTCCAGCTGGGATCTCCTAGGTCTCACGCTGAAACAGCCCACAAGCAATCGTCCTTGACACAACTTTTCCATGCCTCCTGCAAATCTGCCTTCTCATCTCCTTCCCCTTGTTTACTTCTTCCTCATCTGAAGAGTCCTAATCTTTGTCATTCCTCATCTGGAAATTATTCCACCCTTTCATCATTGCTCCTACCCATTTCTGAGTATTCCCAAGTTCTTTCAAACCCATTTTGGGAATGGGTGTTCACAAACGTCAAATGAAGTAAAACGCAGCCACACTACAGATTTATACACAATGAGGTTCTCTGTTTTATTCTCTATTGCTTTTGATTTGCCTTTTTTGGACTGCTACCAAGAACTGAGCTGATGCTATAGTAGAACCATCCACCACACACACACGGTCTCATTCCTGACTGGTAACAGTCTGCTGAGAACCCATTGTTTTCTCTGTGAAATAAGGATTATCCGCAGCAAACCACTTTCCTGCCTTTGCTGAAGGCAAGGCTGGCTTTTATCCCTGGACTACACAAGAACGATCCTTTCTGTTCTCATTTCAATCTCCAAAAATACAAACTCCTGAAAATATAACATGGACATAGTCTCTTCTCTTATACAGTTTATATGGCCTTAGAAGACCAGCATCAATATATTAGACTCATTGTTCCGCATTTGGGAATTTCCACTCTACAAACAATAAGCTTCCTATAGAGAAGCTGGAGAAAACTAGTTCCCCAGGCTACCACAAGACATAAACCCTAAAAAAGAACAAAAGAGGACATCAAGAGCTATCCTGTATTCGTGCTCAGAAAGGCATAAATAACAAACTTTGCAAAAATGAAAATTCATCATTCTCAACTCAATACAGCCAGGTCCTTAAATAAAAGAACATAAATTACTATATACACAAATGTCTTAAATACTATATACTGCTTACTGGTGATGCTTAGATCCTGTAACAATGTTAAGTTTAAATAAGATTGTGGGTACTTAGCTCTTGGGACTCTTCTGCTACTTGGCTTCTGGTTTCTTGTGTAGTAACATGGGCAATAGCCAGAAATTTTCAGACTAGTACAACATTGCATGAAAAAATACTTCACGATTTTACATTCTGAAGCAAAATATTGTGGTTATCCTGCCTCCGCGAAAAGGAATGCAATACAGAATGGTACCATTAAAATAAAAGCATGTTATGAATAGAATTCAGATCTTTTTACTTTTGCTATTAATATAAGTATGCATTATGAATGACTTACAAGATTTTAGTGCTGCAATCTTAATCAATAGTAAACTGCTTATTTACTACATGCAATTGACTCAGACTAGTAAATTAAAACAGATTAGGAAGGCACACTTTCTTGTTCTCATATAATTGCATAATGCTGCAATGTTTGGAATGCAAACTCCACAGGGGAACATTAAAAAATATTGGTTTGTAAATTAAAGTCACTGAAAAGTAAATGTCAGCTGTGAAAACATTTCCTTTAATATTCCATTTTATAAGTTGGTTCATCAGTCCATCATCCAGCTGAGGCCTGAATTATCATTAACTTCATGGTTCAATGAATTATTAATACAAAATGGGAGAATCTAAGGGAAAGATGGTGCTTTGGAGCGTACACAGCAGATTAAGAGTTACAAAAACGGGCCAGAAATTTTGCTGTGAAGAGTTAAGGCAGTAAAAGGGAACAGCTGGAGACTATTAAGAGCACTCATTAGAGGGAAGAAGCAGCAAACTGTTCTAATTGGGTCAGCTGACAGGTGGCTGCGCTTCAGCGGTGCCCTCCCGGCAGCCCCGGCCCAGCCGCAGAGATTGATGCTACTGTGTGATCCTGGAACCAGACCTACAGCTGCAAAGCTCCCGAGCTCCTGCAGCTCACGACGTCCAGTGACCAATTCAAACCATCTCAGCACCGACACATAACACAGGGAGCAAAAGAACTACTTTATGTACGGGGGTAAGTCAGGAAAAACACTGAGGCTGCATAAAATGTTTAGTCTCTTAACTACAGCTCAGAACCCAGTAAATGAAAAATGTACTTCTTTATTTATATACTTAACTCTCTAATATCTGGTGTGCACTGTACAGACTTAGGCATATCATTTTAACCTCTGCATGCCTCAGATTTCCAACCTAACAACATTAACCAAGTTCACCAGAACTTCCCCAAAAGTTCCAAGGTTCAATCAACAGGCAGGTGTAGCCCCTTGTGAGGTCCTCAGCAGAAAAATTCCCTATAGAAATGAACCCCCCTCCACCAAACCTGCAGACAGGCAACTCTCCCACTGTCTCTTTTATACAGAAACACACTCATGAGAGTGACAGTCAGGAGGTGGAAGCATGGGCTCCATACCATGGTCTCTCCTGGAGGCCATGTCCCTGGCAGACTGAAAAACTTCAAGAAACAAACATCTAAAGCCATGAAGGAGAAAGTTCAATGTGTTACGATTCACAATACAATTAGCCATGGTTAAATATTTCTATTATCCAGATAAACACAGGAACTAAGACAGCTAGCTACTGTCAGAAAATCAATGCAATTGGTAAAGGAATACTCTTCATTGTAGACAGAAATTTGGGGATATAAATAGTAAAATTGGTCAAATGTATTTAGCACATATTCTTACGTTAATGAAAAACACTACAGTCATAAAAGGAAATTCTCAAAATTCAGAAATATAAGAAAATTACATTCAGCTTTTTCTGTATTTTGTTTGGAACTTATGAAATAACCTAAACAACATTGGTTCAAATATTTAGCAAGAAAAGTCAATCTTTGTCACCGGAGAGGTCCTTATTTTAAGAAATTTGACTTGAAAGTTTTCTGACATCCTTTGAATTTTATTTCCCTCCTTTGCAGTAATCCTAACACACTTTTTAACAAATATTTTAACATTTAATTTAAAAGACAAAAAGACAGATGCTCCTTTATGGGATTACTTGCATGAGTAATCTTCAGCATAACTGAGGCTGAATATTGTTAGAATATTTTTACTTTTAGCTGAGAAAAGCATATTTATTTTCAGAGATGAAGTTGAAAGACTATGCTGAGCCCGACAAAGATGCGGTGCAAACTTAACCTCCAATTATAACGAAAATCTGAAACTTCCTACAGAAGGTGACAAGTTCTTAATTTACTGAACCATCTTTTTTACACAAAGCCTCTCTCTTCTGACAAATTGGCTCAAAGATGTTTAGATCTTGTACTTGAGGGAGTTAGGAGCCATGCTGCTACTCAGCCTAGCAGAGATCAGAATCGCATATAACCAGATTTCCTGCAATTCAGGCAACAATACACAGCCCACGCTGCTTCACATGCTCTGCCAGCCTCAGCTGTCAGCCCAGAGTTTTAGCAAGTACTAAGGAAAGATGAAACACCCATACATACCTTTTATATTTGATGTCTCACACTGTACTTCTAATAAATACTAGGTAATTACTAACAAACCTTCTGGAAAGGACACTTTTAACACAAAGCTTTCCAATATTTATGGTAGTCCCCTCTCTTCATCAGGCATGCTTCTGACCTTAAGCACACTCAGGCCTTAAACTGGTGTATATTCTTTTTTTTTTTGCTTGGTACCAGCAGTACTTACAGATGCTCTGATAACGGGTTACTTGCTATATTGGAGTGTATTTACTCTAAGAACTCTAATTCAACCTGAAACGCATTCACCACGACGGATTCAAATTCACTTTTGTGGATTTATATCATCTGACAGGACCATAGGGTAGGGTGACTCTCACATGAGTGTTAACTTGAGACTCAACCCAAGGTGCTCACCACCGTTTCATACCATTACGTCTCTGCCATATCCCACACTAACGTGTTGCCGTTATTTATTTTGGGGAAGGTGGTCCCGATCTCTGCAGGTCACTGCCAGGAACCCACGCCAGCAGAGACAGCACCGGGCCAGGGCATGGAGGTGGCTCATCTGGGTGGAAAGCCTCAGGTCGCAGCAGCTGCCCCTGCCATATCTGACTCGTGAATAAAGGGCTTGTTTTCTATCCCGGCTTTCAACCAAATTTTGGTAAACACAGACATTTACCGAAAGACTTTAAACCATTTATCTGACTCCTGAATGAATGGTTGTTTTCTCTGGAACAGAGTCAAAGCCTGAAGCTCTCTTCACCGTTTGCTGATCATCTGAGATTTTTCTCTGAAAATTTCTGCCTCCGTTTCTGATCTTTGCAATGTCAGCAGTTCAGATTTTCAAAGTTAAAATATCAGCTCCCAAAGTACAACAAGACTTCAAGGTGTTTTCTTTGCTTCCCTTTTTTTCTTACACACCAGAACAGAGGGGAGGGAATGCCTCTATTAAGGATAGCACACCCAATGGCCAAGCACGAGTTCATCGGATACAAAACCTGATCTTATAATGCTTTTTCCTCCCTTCAGAGCCTGCTTCATAGAGGTGCTGAGCTCTCACTCTTTCACACTGCAGTTTTTGAGAGAAAATGCACACTGCCCTTCAGCTTTTCAAGGGAGGAGACCAGTGTTGGCAGCTATTGACCAAGATGCCAGGATGGCCTGGAAAGGTTTCCAGTTGGCCCCAACACTTTCCAAGACATAGAAGGCCAGGAACATCATGGTTGAGAAAAGCACAATTAGCCCCTAATACTCCCGTTTCAAAAGACGTACATCTTTCCTCAGGCAAACTTGTCTCTCCTGGTAAAACAGAGGAGCTATATTTACTGCTTTTCCAGTCCATTTCGTAAGTCTATAACTGCTGTCAACACAAGGCTTCTCAGGCTCTTCAGCAATGAGCCCAACCTTGTGGAGCATTCAGCAGTTTGTATTTTCCTAGCTGATGATCTGAAGCATGATGGAAGAAGAAAAGTAAAAGCTTCTCGCATCCTCCCCCCCACATTCACGTATCCGATCACAGTCAGGCACCCCTCATCCCAAATGACTTGGGTTTAATACCGTGATCAATACAGAAACTATTTCATCTGCTAAATCTAAGCTTACTCTTCAAATAGTCCCTTGTAAAAAAGCAATGTTTTATGAAGAGTTTTCAATTAAAATAAAAAGAAAAACAAATAGGAGGGAAGAAGTGCAAAACGTGAGGCCAGCAGTCAGGCCAGCCATCAGCCAAGTGCTAGAGGGCCGCACTGGCTCGCATTCAGAGCTAAAACCAGCTGCTTAACTTCTCCACAACTAGATCAGGCAAGTGATTTAGCAGACTTCTGAAGCTACCATTCCACAAAATCCATTACCTGGGTTTTAAAACATATGCCAGCAGATTTCCTTGCGCCACTGAGGAAAAGATTAAAATGCAGTCATGCAATATATTATGCGGTTGGATAGCACAAGTCTGAAAAATGCTTAACATTCAGAAGGAGTGTCTTTTGTAAAAATGAATTTCTCTGGCAGGTGGCCTATACGTTAACTGTGACAGGAGCAACCACCCTCTTTGGGCAGTGCAAGTGACAGCCAAAGTCTGCCAAAGAGAGAGAGAGGACACATTCCAAAAATGTTTCCAGGTTTCTAACACTGAGTTACTGACAGAAAAGATCAAAACAAAAAAGCAAAACCAGTTTTTATAAAGGATGCTGATGGTGCCTCAGACTGACAAAGTGCCTTTTGAACAAAATGACTACTAACCTCAGATGGCCATTTTTCATTTCATTACAGCTTTTGTACCAATCTGTGTATGTGCACATATGTGCATGTGCACATAAATAACTGATTTCTTAAAGAACATCCCAACACAAATGAAAATGCAAGGTGACTTCTTTCTATTAACTCTTAAACCAACACAACAGGATTTAGATCTATTCATTTCAGTTCTGCTTGAAGTAAAATTTCACTGCTGGTACGTATCGCATCTTAAACTGCACAGGCAGTACTGAATTAATGCCAGCTTTTGCCTAGAGTCAGTGAGTTGTGAGAGGTGCCAATCACTGCATGCTCCACTTCAAATGAGAAGCAGAGGCACTCAGACTGAAGTACAGCCTGTACCGCTCGTTATTAACATTTTCAAAAAAGAAAACATGACATCGCTAAGCAAAGAATAATGTAGTAAAAAAGCCCATCCCGCATTCATTTCTGCGCACATCCCACCCCATTCACAGATGAGGACACAGGAAAACTCCACGCACACAGCGAGCAAAGCTGTTGGGACTGCCTTCTGATCTGCACACCAAGTGGTCAAAACCTGCTCAGATGACGCAGGGACCAATTTGGTATCTCTAGCCATATAGCAAGTAAGAAACCCTTTGCGACATTACTGAAATGGGTTTACATCTGTGCAGCAGATGTCATTAAAGTTTAAGGCTATACACTGATACTACCCCCCCTTCATTCATTCATAATTTATAAGCTTATCTGTTCACAGGGCTTTACATGACAAACAACAGTAGTAAAGTACAAAAGAAATCAACGCAGCCCTGTCATCCGGAAAAAAACCCAGCCCTTCTTGGATCCACCTGACCTCAGCTAGGACTGAAACATGTTGCATGGCAGTCCTTCAGAGCTCTGCTCTCTACAGCTCATCCACACCACATCCTGTACTCCACTGCCCCTCCAAAACACCCTCAAAACATCCTCTCTGCTCTTCAGAAGCCACAACCCTCTCTTGCTTAGACGTTAGGTCTGGTCTGCAACATCTCATAGAAGACCATCAAGCTGTCCTGTCACCGCTGTGTCATTACCCTCTGCAAGTTCAAGTGTGGCAAAAGCCTGAGTCCAGTAAAATTCCTTTAGAGAGAAAGAATTAATTTGACTTTTTTGCCTTATGGAGGCATCAGCGTGCATGTGAAGAGATCAGTATCAAGCAAACTGACCATCTCCCTAGCTTCTGCGTTTCTCATTCAGCATTTGTAGAACACCTTCTGCCACAGGACCTTGGTCTGTGACAAAGGCTGACAGCCGTTATGACAGTTCAGCAGCTGGGCTTAAAAAATATTACCAACAGCTTATCCAGCATTACTATCACCTTCTTAATCCAAAAAAGGCAGCAAAACCAAACCGAGAACTGAGATCAGAGCCCTGGTGTAAAGAACACTCTGCATAACTTACCAGCAAGAACATTAGAGGCTTGGGCTCACTGAATTGCTCCGTTCCCCAATTTTCCCCTGAGGCTGCACAGTTACAGACATAGTTTCAACCTACAAATCTGTCCGAATATTCACAGTGATAAATATAGGCAGAATTATTATGCCTAACCACTACACAGTGCAAATCCAACACAGTGAAAGGACCTAGATTCAACAACGGTGATCTGGGAGTTTCTGTCAGCTTATACAAGATCCAACTGGATCACTGAATTCATCAGCAACACTCTACATACTAAAGCTGACCAAACTAAGGACCAGGCAAGACAGACGGAAGAAAAAAACGCAAGATGGAAGATGCCTCAGTCTCACACTTTTCAAACATCCAGTTTGAACATCAGCATTATGTAACAATGCTGGGAAATTGGTAATTCAAACATCCAGTTTGAACATCAGCATTATGTAACGATGCTGGGAAACCAGTAATTAGAGCCTACCGAGAACTGAGATCAGAGCCCTGGTGTAAAGAACACTCTGCATAACTTACCAGCAAGAACATTAGAGGCTTGGGCTCACTGAATTGCTCCGTTCCCCAATTTTCCCCTGAGGCTGCACAGTTACAGACATAGTTTCAACCTACAAATCTGTCCGAATATTCACAGTGATAAATATAGGCAGAATTATTATGCCTAACCACTACACAGTGCAAATCCAACACAGTGAAAGGACCTAGATTCAACAACGGTGATCTGGGAGTTTCTGTCAGCTTATACAAGATCCAACTGGATCACTGAATTCATCAGCAACACTCTACATACTAAAGCTGACCAAACTAAGGACCAGGCAAGACAGACGGAAGAAAAAAACGCAAGATGGAAGATGCCTCAGTCTCACACTTTTCAAACATCCAGTTTGAACATCAGCATTATGTAACAATGCTGGGAAATTGGTAATTTATTTAAACATACCAGGTATCTTTCCTCCTGCCTCATGCTGGGGGTGCGGATCATGTGATTCTGTTCTCCTCTCCAGTCTCCGAAACGTCGAAAAAAATAATTGGATAAAAATCGATTGACAGGATCTCTAATAATGTTGATGTACACGGGCTGGTCTCCTCCAAACCTGGTGGGAAGAAAAATGGGTGAATCTCAGCAGAAGGTTCCACACAGGTGCATCTTTCATCTGAATGTTTACAAATTACTCTCTACAGTAGTTCAGAGGATTTTACAAGGTTAGGAATGAAACTAAGAAGCTTACAAGTATTTCCCAAAATTTGGTAAAAGCATGTAAGATCTCTTTAGGATAAATGGTAAATATGATTTCTTGTTAAAAGTTACATTTGTACTACAAACATTTTAGTTTAAGACCATTTTTCCCCACTGTGTCAGTAGCTTTGCTTCTTGAGTTTTCTCCTTGCTGTTTGCAGCTTATCTTTGTACTGCACTTCATGAAGATCTTTTTTCAAAAAGTCAATATGACAAAAGGGAGCTTGAGATGTTTGTGATTATTTTCACAATATTGACCGCCTATTTTATATCAATACACAGCATTGGGAGAAGAGGCCTCACTGGAATTAAAAATACAAAGCAGCTTACACTCTTCCATAGTCAAAATTGAAGAATGGACATTTATGCTATGGAACAGACTTATGGACTACAAATGCTGTGAGATAAAGAACAAAATAAAACCTTTTTGGATGGAGAAGTTCAAAGGATAAATTCAATTTGGAACTTACCTGGTCTAAGAACACGAATTATGTTTCTTCCTTCTGTTTCCTTAATTTAGGAGAACAATTCTTATCTAAGCACTAACTTATGCTTTATTGTTGGGAGCTTGATGATATAGCCATATTTAACTATTTAAATGCTCTTCTGATGATTTTATGAGTCACAATTTATATATTTTCTTTTAAAATGTAAAATACTAGATTAGAAGAGAGAAATTTGAAGACATCCTTTTGGTTAAAAAAATCTCAGCTTTTCTTCATCTTTTGAGTCAGATGAATAATTGAATATGTATAATAAAAGATCAGGGCTCCTCATAAATATTAAAGAGCCAGCAAAATGGTTTAAAAATATGAATTCTAGTAAAAGACAAGAAAAAAAATCCAATACAATTTCAAGTTGATTTTTATTCTGCATGATTCCCCAGACCACTAAATACAGTCTGCAAAGGCTTGTCTCATGAATAACTATGCATACCAGTAATCTCATTGACCTCAGTGTTGCAGGATCACTGCCATAATTTGATATTGCACAGACAGCATAAAACTTTAAAACAATCCAATTAAATGGCAGATGCTCCTTGCTTCCTGATTAGCACACAGCCTAGTTTGAACATGGGTGTGTAAGGGAAGTATCCTGAATTCTTCTCTGAGCTTGTCTTTGCTGTTTTTTTGTCTCTACGCAGAAATAAAACCTACATTAAAAAAAGGCACTCTTGCAAATACCATAATACAATGAGGGCATTAAGCTTTGACACTATTTATTCAAATAGAAAGCTTTTGGTGAATGCCATGGCTGGTAGCTATGAAACCTAACTTTTTCAAGTGAAATTGCTGGCAAGAACAGATTGCATCTAAATTACTGAACACATTATCTTCCTTCTGCTGATTCAGATCAGCAACAGTCTAAAGACAGAAGGGAATGGAGAAGAGCAAAGAAAAGGGGAAGCAATGAAGACAGCAAGAAGTGATGACAGCAGCAGCAAGTTGTCTTTAAGATAGAGACAGAAAGATTACAAAATTCAGAGAAGGAAGAGAGCAAGGATAGCCTGCTGGGTTTTGTAGAGAACACTAAGCTGAAATACTCCTCAGAAGAGAGAAAAATCAAAAGCAGGCAGCTATTAGTTGGCTAGATGGGAATACTCAACACATATTGTCTTTTCTGAAGTAAAAGAATGGTCAAATTGCATAACCAACCCACCAAAGTGTCACAGCCCATCCTTTTGTTGGTAAGGTCATCTCCCGGAACACATGAACTGTAAATTCAGTGCCATCAGCTCTGAGAGAAGAGGCACATGCAAGCCTGTCTGTCCCAGCTGAGACGGGAGGTCACTCCTTCACAAAGAGCTACAGAGGAACCTCTCATTTCTGAAATGGAGACTGTGCCCCCCCAAACACAGAACAGCTTGAATTTCTGACTTCCTACACACAGTAACCAGCCTGGTCTACACCCAGCTGCACTTGCTCCACCAGGCAACAAGCAGGGAATTTTTAGAAAAATTAAGTCTGTTCTGGCTCTTATTCAAATCTGCATTTTTTAAAAAAACTTAGTTTATAATACTTCAAATTCCAACCATTTGTTTTGATGGACTGCTCTGAGACTCTTTTATGGAAGCTAAGCAGCACTCACATGGCATAAAAAACCCTACTGGTTAAAAATCAATAACCTTAAGCTATTTGGAAGAAAAAAGGGAAATCAATGCTCCATTTGTTCAAGTATGCTCTGCATATTTTTAGGTACACATCAATCACTACATATTAAATGTTACTTAGCTCTTCAGAGTGAAACTTTTCAAATTAACAACACCCACATGAAAATGCTCCTGCAAACAATAACATATTGTGCTCTCATTATACATCATGTCACCATATTTATACTCAAATATCTATTGTGAAAGATGCAGAAAGGGACACAGTCATATTTTTCTAGGCCTGAGCAGAAGGCTTGCCTTCTCTGAGTGCGATCAAAATTGGATCCTGCATGGTAAAGGTACCTGATCGTTCTCATGCCCACCAGCACACCGCTGCAACTGGGTACAGTGGGCTGCAACACCACCACTCCAGCAGAGTGCTGAAAATCCCAATCTTCTCCAGTGCTCTTCCTGATGTATTGAATATCTATTAGGAAATCCCATTAGTTTTAACTGCTCTGTTGTGATAAATATATTTTTGGAGTCCTCATCAAAATAACTAGCATATTTGCAGGCTTCAATCAATGATACTTAGGTTCATTAATAATATATTCCCCCATCCCTTTTTTAATAAAAGGGAGAAAAAGGCCTGAGAGGCATGCCAGATGTTGCAAATCTGCCCCTTGGAAGAATGTCTCTGATGAATTCAAATTTTATTATTTACTTGAGCAAAATCTGTGATCAAAACCATTTACAAACCCTTTATAACATGATTTAAAAAAAAAAACCCAAACAATAAAAGAAAGAAATTCAACCCAAGTGATTTGCTTGGCTGTAAAATGGAGGATCTCTCAGCACCTACTATTTTTCAATTATTTTTAAGAAAGGTTAAATACAAAGGCAGTCCTGTCACTCTACTTCAGGAGGCTGCTGCATTTCCGTTCAGCACAAAACTCTTTGCACAAGCAGAAGCAGCAGCTTCATCCCTGCAGGCAAACCACATTCCTTGAGGAAAAGAAGGCTCCTGACCTATTCTCTGCAAGGACTTTGGCTGCCCCTTACTCTTCTAACATAAAATGCCTCCCCTTAAACAAATGAGCTGGTTGCTAGAAGTTTAATATAACTGACACAATCAAGAACTGACAGTCACCTAATGTTAATAGGGAAAGGCACATTGTGTCCTTATTAGAAAGGAAGCACAGTTTCTTTTTACAGCCTCGTACAACTGAGAATCACACCCTGAGAGCCCAACTGCCCAGCAAGATTTACACATCAATTCTTACGGCTTCATTACCTGCTCTGCAGTACAACTTCATGGGGAGATCACGTAAAAACACTAACGTACAACTTCCACTTTTTAGGACTTCAAATGCGATGAAGTTACATCAAAATCTATCTTCTGAAAAAGGTATCTTGAAATTAAAAGTCTAAAGTCTAAAACAATGTCTTGTATTAGCATGCACTTGTGGCAAAGCATCCCTGTTCCGCACGCAAGGTAGCACAAACCTCTGGGATGTTCCAAGGACCATCCTCAAGGATAAGCTGCTATTTTTTCTGCAAAGATTCCCAGAGGAGCAGGCTGAGGTTCTGCCTGCCTGGGACTACATGGTATTGCCAGCCTCCAAAATGAAGGAATTTCTCTCCTTGCTTTTGTCTGTAGTGCTTTGCTTCCAGCTTTTGTGCCTTCACCCTATGCTGTGGCCACGTTTTCAAGCTTTTCTTTGGAATTAGGAGGGGAAAAAAGGAAGCGAGTTGAGACAAATCTTTTCATTTCCAAACTGCACCCTTGGTTGGCCTGACCTTGCGTGTGGGGATCCAAAATCCCCAGTAGTTCAAGGTTAACAGTAAAATAGTGCAAACTGGCAACACCCCACTCATTAATTACCCCTTCTGGAGCTGTGATTAACGTAGTAGAAGTTTCAGCTTCTGCAGTGATGTGTCTGGGTAATGCCATTATAAAAATCACAACTGAGTCCTTTGGGAATTGCTTAGTAAACTGCCTCAGACCAGCTAATGGCTAAAAGATGACACTATAAAGCCTTGTATTTCTCTATTTCACTATCCTATAAATCTCCCAGAATATTTTATGCTGTACTTCTGTCAGTTTTATTACATTCATGCATGCTAAACAATGGATTGGGTTTTTTTCCTATGCCTTTCATTATGCTGAGGATATCAAAGTAGTTTAATATATAAACTCATAATGAACAGCACCAACGCTGATACAAATTCTACCTGGGTCTGTATAGCATCTCCAACTCAAGTAAAGGCAACACTCGAGAAGAAAATACTAATTGTGTTTTCATTTATGTAATGCAAAGATACAACTGCAATCAAGAAAGAAAACAGCGGCTATAGTCAAACTCTGCATTATTTAAAATCACTGAATTCCAGATACCTTGTCTCCAAGACTTACCAAAGGCCTGGCTCAGGATCTCTCTGGACCTCTCATTAACATTTCATTGTAACTCAGAGAAGCAAATGTTACACAGTATACAGAGGAACAGAAAACTAATTACGAATTATTACAATAAATTCCCAGCAAATAGCAGAACAGCTGATACAGCTCTTTGGAAAGTATTAAATCAACAAACATGGTAAGTAGAAAAGATACATCTTCACAATTGGATGAGACCACAGATTTGGCTGAGATAGTTATGCTCACATAAAATCTCAGGACCTGACTTCTTAGGAAGGTTATAATGCAAACGATGTTGCAATGTACTCGGCACTGCATATTCAACTTCCCGTCTGAATACGTTTATCAAGAGCGTCATGAATGATTCCAGCTGTCCTATGCAAATGGCTGTCAGAGAGAGCTACTCAAGATAATGCTAGGAATGGCCATATCTAAACTGAAATATAGTAAATTGGGTATAATTTAAAAAAAAAAATAAAAATCACAGTAATTTGGTGGTATATAACCTGTATAAAATGTATAGAATACAACAATCAATGTAACTGAAATGAATGAAACTGAAACATGGCTGCCCTGTCCCAGACGTGAAATTCTACGTTATCACCAGGAAACAGAGGGAGCTGTGGATGTCATCGTGCTTGAGGCTTTGAATGTACACGATAATGTTTGATTCAGAAGATAAGTGCAAAACCACTCATTACATTTTCAGATAACAAAAGCTGCAAAAGGAGAGACTAATGAAGGGAAGGGGTTGCTGATAGAGCCACTTGAGCCACAGGGCAAGCACGACACAAGCAAATGTCACGCACTGTAGCACAGCAAATAAACCCCAAAGTATCTAGAACCAGATGCAGATGATGGCTGTGTGCCTCCACAGATTACCAGCAGCATGCGTGACCTTAGAGACCACAACAGTTCTAGTTTCCCTTTTTCTGAGAAGCAGGAGCAGAGAGGAGCAAAGACCTGGCACAGTCCTGATGTGACCAGGAACAGAGTTCATTTTAAGCAAAGGATGCACAAAGATCACTGCAGAGTCACAAGGATGAAAAAAAAAAATGCTTTGCAGTGGAAAAGTGTCAAGAAACCTCCTCTTGAAAAGAAAATGAGAAGTAAAAGTATCGAGAAGGCTGGGAGGTGACTGCACCATGGTGTGTAAGAAGCTACACGTGAAAGCTTACACAGGGGGAAAAAATTGGTAGGAGTCATCTTTACATAGTGGGCAAATGTACTCTTGACAGTTGAGGAAAAAGAGTAAATTGGAATTCTCAGAAAAATTAAGAGGAAAAATAACTCACAATTTACAATCCAAGCGAACAATTCTGTATTATAAGAATTTACCACGGGCAGCAAATTCTCCTCTACTGGTGATTTTGAATCAAGACTTAAATTTCCTTTCTGAAAGATGAATGGTTTAGATTCAAACCTAAATAGTCTGTATCATGCATTACACAAGGGCAAAAAAGACAAGAAATGACATGGGACCTCCACAATCCATTTTTTTGCCTGAAGGCAGGGTCAGCTGTGTAACTGCCACTAACGGCTCCAAAATCCTCAAGTACAATCAAGCCTAAATATCTGATCTAGAACTCTGTTGATGCAACTTAAGACCACCACCACTTCTGTTACCATTACCCATAAAGAACTGTATAGTCCCTTTATCTCTGCAGAACCTTTTAAATAGAAAATTCAAAAGTGATATCACAGTCCGCTCTTTACCAGACTTCTCAATTTTTCTTTCTCTGCCCTTTCCTGAACTGTAATACACCCTACAGTGTGAACGTGAGCACAGAAACCAAACAACAGTAAAAATAGGATAATTTAGGTGTTATGCCTGATCTCATCTTCAGTAATTAAATTTCAAGCAACCATCTCCATTCTGAGAATATCAAATAGCCAGCTGAATGAAAGTTAAAAAGGCTATTATGCAAAGAACATGGGAAATAATTTTTAAATCAGATAACCTTAAGAACTGTGGAAAAACTCACCCTAGAGCAATGTTTTTTAAGAAAATAAACCAAAAAGCCCTCCTTAGACCATACAAAGGTCAAGCTGCACATTAGATTTGTGCCTAGCCTTCCATCAAGTCACAGTTAAAAAACATCATTACACACTCACATCATTAAAAAAAATGTAGTATAAAAAAGGAAAAAAAGATGTAGGAGGGATTACAGCACCATGTGGCCATTCATGAAATGTGTACTTTACAAGGCAGACCTCACATGATGGTAGAAAGTGTTTCATGATGTGTTAGCAAAAAATATAGATTATAATGAACACACATAAAGACACAGTGTTAAGGCCATGCACATAAGTTCAGCTGACATTTCCCTACTTTTAAGAGCTTACCCAGAGGGCAATAATTTTTTGTTACCATACTTTTAATGACATTTCCTAGGTGTGTATCGTGCTTTTTTTTTTTAAAGGAGAAAAAATCCACAACTTGAAACTACTTTAGTAGATAATCTCAGGCTGTGATCGTTGTTTCAAGATGTTGATTCAAGAAGTAATTCAAAGAGCCTGATCCCTCCCACAGCTGAGCTGTACAGAATCAGTGCGAGCTGACTGAACCACTGCTCTTCATACAAAGTACACTCGAGTCTGCATTCAAAGGGACATGGACATTCAGTATCTTGGTATCCCAGCTCCACGCATTTGCCCAGCACACTATTTTCAAAAGCTAGTGGAGCTTGGTTAAAACAGATATAATAGGTATGTTCTGCAAAACATCTATGCTCTGTGCGGTATTACTTGTTCCAGAGTAATGGGAGAAACAAGAATGCTCAAGAATCACCCTGGTTTTACCGACCTCTTACCACTCTATAAAAAAAAATTTAGAAGTGAACTTCTATTTCCAAATCAATGGACCAAAGACACATACATAGGTTAAGTCACGGTAAACCAAGATACTTATTTGCCATAAAAAATTGCAAATGTATCATTCAACCCTTACAAATGATCAACAAGCTAACATGCAAGGCTTTCAAAAACCATACTGTCAGCACAGAATGTGCTTCTGCTTTCAAATACACAGCTTATTCACATGACATATAGTCAAGTTAATTCTTAAAGATTTACCTCATTTTTATTTGTCGGACACATTTTATAATAAAGAGCCTAAGAAGAGGGAATGCTGTAATGTCATAGTACCTTGTGAAACCATAATTTTTAGAGCTGCTTCTGCATCAGAAAAACCACAAAACTGATGAATAACAAAAAAAACCTGAGTAATATTCAGAAACCAAGTTTAGCTTTGGGCTTATTCAGACTGAATCTCTGTCTGTCTCTGCCTTCATACAGCATGTGATTTACAGCTACCCATAAATCAGAATTCAGGTCAGAGTTGAAGGAAAGTGTCCAAACTGATCAGCACGTGACACTGTCTGCTGCTATAGCAGCCTGATTTACTCTTTTTTGTTAGTGTTGGCCATTGTGTCTGTTTAAAAAAAGTAAGATAAAAAAATAATAATCAGTAATGCTAATACAGACTGCCTACCAAAAATGAAGTCTTCATGAAAAACAAGAACTTTACACATTAACTCTGCTAATGAATAACAGAAAACCAGAAACATCTCTTATGTTGTTCCCAGGAGTTAAAGGCAAGTACCTTCCCAAGCAGAAGACCCAACAGACTTTTCTCTCCTCCCCAAAGCCCCCACATCCCTCATGCACCAAGCAAGAGGAACCTGGCAGAGCTGGGACTGGCACCCAAGCAAGGCACAGGGAGGTGGCTGCTGGCTGTGGCCCAGCAGAAGGTCCAGCAGCTCTGGTCTGCTTGGCTTTCCCTTCAGCAGATGTACCTGCAGCGGCATGGTTGCCTCCGAGTCTTCTACCAGCCTTCCAAATTTGGTTTGACACTGGCCAACAGGTTCAGAAATTATTTAGGAATTAGGCGTGGGAAGAAACTGGGAAAGACACACGGAACAGCTGGAACTGCTGTATGTGTCTTATTTCCTTAGAAAATTATGCTAAAAGGGAAGTTTTGTCCCCTCTCCCCGAGTGCATTCACACAGATATTAAATACATGCTGCAGAGATTAAACTGCAGCTGAAAGGAAGAAGAGGGCAGCAGCCCGACAGCACAGAAAGGATGACTCCTCTCATACTAATGCTGAGTGATAATTCATCCTGGCTTCGAACAAATAAGTTATAATGAACTGAATTATAAGGGCTAATTAAAATGTAAGATTAAATTGAGTCCATGCTCTATCTCAGCATCTCGTTACCACATCATAGGAAATTTTAAAGGAGATCATTCCCCAGTGGCCTATAACTACTGCAGAAAGTAAAGAATTCATGGCTCCAGTGAGACATGAAAAAGCCTGTTTCTCTCTCTGGGTGGTCTTTTTAATGCTTCTCCATCCTATGACTTTACCCTGACCTAATCAGCCAGCCATTAAACAAGCAAAAGTCACTTACCAGTCACTGACAGAGGCACATCTTTAGGCTTTTACAAATTCCCCTGTAATGTTCATTTACCCCAAGACAGGAGGGAGCAGCCAAGCTTCCCGCTCTGCCCAAAGCGGGGTCCCTGAGTGCATGCTCCAAAGAGAACAGTTTGGTGTCACAGGGGGGAAAGCTGCCTTCCTGTGTCCAAAACAGGAGTTGCACAATTCTCCCCATCCCTGAGACATCCTGACCCAAACCCGTGGCCTCACTGCCCCCAGCGCATTCCTGCGAACGTTCTTTCTGCTCCTCTGAAACCTGTGACGCTTGGGGCACACACTGAGCATCTTGAGGAGCTGCCCAAAGACTTTTAGTCACTTAATTCAGCAGAAGATTACTAAGAGGTCAAGTGAGGCTTTTTCATGAACTTGGAGCTTCTTCCTGCTTCATTTTTCCTTAGGCTAAATAAATAGATGACAAGCAGCATATACGATAAAGCACAGCAGAAGACCTGCAGCTATCCTGAAATAGTGTTTTGTCTCTCTGCAGGTTATTCACTGTGCTGCTTGCATCTACCAGTAACACCTGCAATCTCAGCAAATGTATCAGCATATAGATCTTTACCTGTTTAGAGACATTCTTTAATATTTGGTTCTTATTAACATTTTGGATGCTTTTCCTAGCAACATTAGTATATAAACTTCAATTTAGAAAGAGACAAAAAAATTATTAGTATTTTCACTAATTTAGTGGCTCCTACTTTTTTTTTTTTTAATATATACAGCATTGACTTTGAAAAGAAAATGCAATATGACAGAGATAAATGATAGCTGTCATCCTGGTCCTGCAACGTGCCCTTTCTGGGCACGCATCCCTGCGTGGAGGCAGATCTCCTGAATTCCTGAGTTCTGCACGAGTGGAGGTGGGTGTCTCTGCCCTGTGCACTGCAGGTAACAGCACAGATTATGACTGATAACTCCTGGAGCTTCCTAGGCATGTGAGAAAAAAAGTTATTTGTTTTTCCTTGGGTTTTTTTGGTGTTTTTTAAACACTGGCCAACAGATCTCAGCATTCTGAGAGTTCCCATAAATACACTTTCCTTTTTTTTTTAAATTCAAAGAACTTTCTGCTTCACAACATCCACTGCAGTAGGACAGTGGTTAGTAATTTTGCACGCTTCATGTCACTAATTTTTTTTCCCCTTGGTTAAAACATTTAAGAATACGGAATGAAGGCCATTTCTACAGAATAGGAAATAGCAGCCTGGTGAACAGTGACTAGGAAAGGATCTAGGAAACACACTGGAAAAACAACTCACCCTGAAAGCCCAGATTGCTCTGGCGCAACCATAGCTTTAGAAGCTATAAGCATGGCTACTGCAAAGAGGGTCTTTTCCCTACCATATATAGCATTAGTGAAGCCGACCGAATCCAGAGTACAGTTTTGATACTTACACTTAATAAAGACTATGAAACTACTGGAGAAATTTCAGAAAAGAGTCAGAGAGACATTAAATGGATGAGGAAAACACCCACTGGAAGAGTGAAAGGTATTTGGAGATGACAGCAGCAGACAGACGTACGGGGAGAAACACCAGGGAATAAAGCAAGCATTTCATTCAATAAGGAGCAAAAGCAAGAGAAGTTCACATCAGAAATTAGCCACAATAATTTGACAGTAAAGCTGACAGACAGCTGGAACCAAGTGCCCAGGGAAGCAGCAGAGGTGGTAAAACTCAATGCCTTCAAATGCAGCCTGGACGCTTTCATGGAAGACTTCTGAGAAATATACTCTTTCCAATCAAGAACAAGAAAATCCAATGCTGGGCTAACCCCAGTAGCAACAGCCAGTATGAAATCAAAAAGGACCTAAACATTTATCTCTGCATATAAAAACATTTACAAGCAGGATTATTAGAATGAAGCCAGGTATGAAGAGGTCAATCCAGCATCGAGGCTGAAACGAGCAGGACAATGACCACAGAACCATAATGAAAAGCCTCACCCACAAGTAAAGGAGAATTCAATAAACAGCACCATCTTCCCAAAAAGAAACTTTCCTGAAATGGACTGGATGGAGTAGCCACCCTCCCAAGGCACTGGGTCACCTAAAGCTAGCCCTAGCTACACTGGGGAGACTGGGAAGAGAAGCTGCAAACCACTGGGAATAAAAGCTTTTCCTTCGACAAGCATTATGTAGAAATTCACTCACATCAAAGAAGAGCAAGAAACTTAGTTTTTTATCTCCTGTTTGAAGCTGCAATTAATTAGATTTATGTCTGTAAAAATTCACATAAGATTTAATGTGTCCTTTTAAGATTTGCCTTTTTGTCTGCCTCTTTGAATTACTTTGGATTGAGAAAAGATGGTACTGAACTAAGAGGAAGATGTAGGAGAATAAATGAGGATTCATTTACTCAGCTGCACCAGCAGGCAATCTTAAAACACTGTTCAAAAACGAGGGGAAAGTGTCCCTGGCAAACATTCATGTCAGGGTGAGATTTTCAAGTTTTCAGAACTTTGTTTAGCAAAACTAATGGTGCCTCAGAAACATGCGTGTGCTCAAACTCACCACTGAATTCTTTTTTTTTTGTTTTCAGTTGGAAATGATGGTAGGTAAATGCCATGAGGCTTTTCTGAATAATCAGAGAGCTCTAAGTGCTGACAGGTTTATAAGCAGGTGCAGGGTGCAAAGGGGAAAAATCCAAGTGATTTGTCATTGCAGCTATTCACATCAGTGATGTTAAACAAAAATCAAGTTTATTTTTCTTACTACTGTTTGAGAAGCTGAGAAGCATCAATAAGCATAAGCAAAGCAGAGTCCCTTTTTGCACGACTCCTGCTTACATTTTCTCTGTTTCTCTAGAACCTCGGTGATACACTCTAAAAAGCTTCATGCAATCCCTACAGTTCTTGAAAGCACTCAAGCAGACAAGTGCCAGGCAAGTGGAAGAGACTCCTTTTGTCCCAATGGTGACCTTCAAGCTTACCAAAAGAGTAGCAGAGATAACATGCCTTCTATCTCTTACCTGTCTGCCAGCTCGATACATGCAGGAGGAAGGAGCACAAAGCTTTCCTTATCCTGCAAACAAAAGCTTGGCTTCAAAGTTATAAAATGCTGTACAAGAGAAACGAGTCTGGTTGCTGGACTAATGCCCAGGATGGCTGCCCCTGCAAAAATTCCTGATTTCCAGTAACGGCTCTGCTACAATGGCATGTAGAAAACCCCATCCCTTTCCTTGGGAAGGAGCAAGGGGTTTTCACCAAAGTAGGGTTCTTCAATCTTCAAGCTGATCTTTGAGTCTTTCACGGATCTGAAGCTACCCTAAGCCTGCAGCTAGGAGTCAGTTGTCCCCTACCCATCACTGAGCAACCATCCTGCTCCCCACTGCGCTGGCTGCTCATGGTGAGCTGCCATCTAAGGTCTTCAGCTGTCAGGCAGAAAACACCACATCAACGCTTCGACCCTCAATTCTTTTAGTTTCTAGGGTATTGCATGATTTTTATGTTGAGCTGGTAGAAAAGCTTGAGCAAACGGGAAGAACCACATTCCAGACAATTTGAGTTCAGCTATCCACTGGAGATGGTCTACAAATTAATAGTTGCAATAAAATCAAGAAAAACTGAAATGCTTTCACAACACTGTAATATTTATAATGTGTATTTGAATTACTTTCTTGAACTTTCTGCAGAATCAATACTTGACACTCCAGTTCATAATGAAATTCAGTTTTTAAAAAAAACACCCTAGAATTAAGGAACAGAGAAAATATTCAACATGCTACTTCACTGTTAGGTCTAACACCCACCAAAAGATTTTGAAACTAAGGACTAAAACTCTCAAAAGAGTTTAATTTATCAGAAAACACTAGGAAATGCTAAATCAATAGTAAGTAACGTTGATGCACTTCAACAATGTCTTACTTAAAGATTCATCAGCCTTTTCACTACTCTACAGGTACTAGTTAAACTAAGTGTCCTCTCCATAAAATGAAAAATACATTTTTCAGGTTTGCAAGGAACAGCCAAAAAGGAAGCTGCAAATACTTTTATACATCTTACGTAATTTTTATATATTTTCACAAATTTGTATTGGAAGAAAAACGTAGAGAGATTTCATCTCATGGATACACTGCAGAAGAAACATGTTACCTATGAGGCAAGGATGTACCATATGTATAGAAAATGGGATCTTGGGAGGAGGAAGAAGTAACGATGTTCATCTTTTTCTCATGTACCTTATGTTGTGTACCATCTCTGAAAAATCAATTTAATCCCTTTGACTGTCAGGTGTGGCTCTTTGCTTTATCTTGCATTTCAGCAGAGAGATCATTTATCAAATATGTGAAGTCCTATTCTAATGAGTTTTATTCTTTAAAAATAATATGTTAGAAATAGAACTCTCATGGAATCTGTGTTCTCTATTCTGAAGATTGAAATTTTGTTTAACTCCTGTTGTTTTCATGTAATAAAATCATGCCCATAGTTAATGTATATATATCCAGTAAATTTCCAATTGCTCAAAATATTTTATTTTCTAAAAAAGCAAACCAATCCCATCCCCTCCCCCCAATTTCATAATTTCTGACTACACTTTCTACCCATGCCCAAAGCCATACATTCAAAGGGCATGCACTGACATTACTATGTAAACAAAATGCTAGAAAGTTAGGCAAGCTCTTGCAGAGAGGTGTAGAGAATTCACATTTCTACGAAAAATTTTTTATCTAAATGCAAGGAGTCCAAGCTAGTGGCACAGATGGCATGATTCCTGAATATAATTTCCAAATTAAATTTACAGCCTGGGCAATAACCATCTGCAGTCAGCTTTAACCTCTGTGTCCTGGCTAAATGCTAACTGGCATCACTCATTTGCGTCCTTCCAAAAATTCCTCAGAAGTTTAATCCAAATTCAATTTTCTTCACATTCCATGCTATAAATGTCTCTGAAGTCTTGCAGCATACTTTTAAATAGCTGCCAGAAGGGACTGCACTCCCATGATACAGAGCATAATCCCTCTGCATGGTTCATAAATACTTCTGTATCCTGTGGAACGGGAACTATTTTGTCAGAACAAAATTAAATTGGTTGACTCGGTGAAGAGTCATCCCAGGTACAAAAGACATGAATTCAGTGGAGTTTTCAGTCTCATATTAGTCTCTGGGTATACAGAGATGAAGCGTTCGCAACAGTGTGCTGCCACTTCTAAAACACGAGTGCGCAGTTTAAAGACCAAAGTTATCATCTCATGCATGTTGGCTGGAAAAAAGTCTCTCAACTTCTGCATGTGACTACCAGTGCCAGAAAGGAAGGGAAAAATAGGAAATTGTATTGTTTATATGTAAAAAGGAGGGAAAACGTTCTATGTATTACAATTAATAAGGAAGGGAAAAAGAGGACATTGTATTGCTTATATGTAAAAAGGAGGGAAAACATTCTATGTATTACAATTAAGAGAAATCAATGAAAAAGACTTTTGACTGAAAAAATGCCTTACCTTGAGAAGTTGAGGAAATGAACATGTCTAGTGAATAAATAGGGCTGCTCCGCAGTGCTTATGTTTTTAATCAATTCCATCTAAAAAGAATTAACAAATCAAATTTTCCATGTTACGTCAATACACATTTTGAGATAAATCTAACTCTCAAACAACATACGACGATGTAATTTTCAAGTGTGAATTACTCAGTAACTCCTTCCCCACCGTCCCTCCCAAACGCTGTCATCAAGATAGCACGGTTACTATTTCATGTCTAAGCAAGAAAGGTTAAGCCACAGGCACCATCGTGCTATCATGGAGCTTATGTACTTCCAGAAGTGGGTATGAGTTTAGGGGAAAGTGTAAACTAAAGGAAAAATCTAAACCCTGCCTAAATCTGCACCAGAGCTTTGCAAGTGGCAGCTGCCCTCTGTTCACCAGGACACCAAAATGTAAAATGCCTGAAACTGTAACAGAATGTGGGAGCTGAGCCAATGACCATTTTCATATAACAATAAAAATTTCCAACATTGCCAAAACACTGACTGATTCACCCGTTGAAATATAGAGATCAGCACTTGCCATTCCTTTTACTATTACAGCAAATTACGAGTATAAATTAAACGGGCACTTTCAGAAAGATGATGCTAAGTTCTAGTTCAGGCACTTTCACACCATTTAAATTTAAAAAAAAAAAAAATTTCAGATCATTAAAATGGAATAATGTAACCAGCATAGACTGAAGACTGTGCACCATGGATATGAGTATCTGTGTTGTATAAGTTGAGTTACAGCTATGAACTAGAGGAAACTGAGAGTGTCTAGAGGAGCTAGACATGCTAGAGAATTGAGATTTCCTCAATAATTTTGCTTCCTTACTATTAATTTCCTAAGACTGATTTTCAGATTTTCTGTTGTGTGCTCAAATGCAGGCTATGTTATGGACACTGAACACAAATGCATTTGAAATGACAGGTATGAGTTACTACACTAAAAGTGTACCATGAAGAGCATGGCAGAAAATGATGCCCATGCCATAACAAATATTAAACTACATTTAAGAGACACCGATTGTCAATTTTTTTCCTTCTATTTCCCAGTTTTGATATATGGATATTTTGTCATGGTTTTTTACACTGTCACATTTTACTGCTTCTCATCCAGCTTTCATTCTGCATTTTCTCCTGCCTTCTTTCGGACAACACAAGCTATTGCCATTTAACCTCTAGCATCAAATAAAAAAGTGCACACACTAACATGCTTTTCCCAACATTTGCTTTGCTCTCAACACTTTTATACACATGCATGTATGATGAGCACTGAAGCAGACAGCTTATTTTGTCTGTTGTCTCAGGATGGGCCTTTTCCTGTCAAATTAGTTTGAGTAAATCAAGGGACATTAGGTATAGACCTTGTATATCAAGACATAGTTGGTCTGAGAAAGTATATCAAAGTATGTTAGGTTTGAGAAAGGCTGCAAACCCAAGGGAGTGGAACGTAAGGAAGAGGAAAGACAATATGAAAGGAAAAGAGAAACAAGTGAAAACAGAGAGATGATGTGTGGAGAAGTTAAAAAAAAAAAAAAAAAAAAAAAAAAAGGCAGGAAGGTAATAGCCCCCCCACTTTAGTTAGTTGTATCTGGACTCTGGACTGTTTGATTCGGGTACAAATAGGTCTTTATACAGCTCCTTCAGTACAAGATAAATGCTATGAGCAAGAAATTAATAAATCTGAAGAGCACAGCTTGCCCAGACGAGAATTAGAAAGCCCAGGAAACTTTGAAATAATTGGCTTGAAGTGATTAAGTATTGTTTTTTAATGCTTTGAAGAGACAGAAAGCTTTCCAAGCAAACCAAGTAAGTTGACATTTCTTTAGGATTGGTAACTCTGCCAAAAAATTATATTTGTTCACCTTGCAGAATGAAACAAGAGGAAACTCTAGAGGCTGGGTATCTGATGTCTCAGTTGGCTTCTTTTTTTTGTTACAAGTTACAGGAGAAGTGAAATTCTCAGAACTGTATGAAGCTTTATGTAATAATGGCATTTTACCCACGTTACTCTATCTGCATGAATGATGGAAGGAAGATGGCAGAAGGAAGTTATTGATACGTGTTTCCCATCACACTTCACCCGATGTCAGTGTCGGGCTCCTGTCAACCTGCTGCCGGACTGGCAGAGGCACTTCTGGAAAGATGCACAGAGAGTAGGACAGCATCTCCCTCCTGGCTTTTTTTCTTTAAAACTCTTGCTACCAAACAATCTCTCGAGCTATGATAATAGCTTACTCCAAAGCAGACAAGGAATTTTGTTTTTGACTTGAAGTACCTTCATATTTAGACACTTAATGATCAACTGGACTTGTAAGCAGATGTGGATAAAGCTACAATGTGCATATGAACAAACAAGCGAAAACCATTGTTTTAAAAACGCAGCCAAAAGGGTAAGTAAGGCTCAACAGAAACAACACGCAGATGTCAGGAGGGAGAAATAAATAACTGTAATGGCTCACGGCCACATGCAAATTGTGGCCATATTTCCCTTGGGCCTCCCTCTCTCTGATCCCACTGTGCTGCACTGATTTCAGTCTAACAGGCCAAATGTATTTCTCAGGAATACCTAGCTATCTGCCCCTCCTTAAGATGATGTTAAAGAAAAAAGAAAAGAAAACAAAAATCTTTCAATGTCTCCCAGAAGAGTGGGATTTTTTTGGGGGGTGGTGGTAGGTGTGTTTGGGTTTTGTTTGTTTGGGGTTTTGTTGTGTTTTTTTTTCTTACAAGATGATTAGTGTAAAGGACCTGCAGAGAGTAAGAGTGAGCAGAGAATGGAAGCTGAGGAAAGCAAGTACATTTGGATGGAATGAGTGATGAAGGAGAGAGATACATACAAGCACAGATGATCTAGGACGTGGTCTTAAACCAACCTAAGTCTGAAAAGAGATGAAAAGGCACAAGCAGGAGAAGATAAAGTACCCTGGCAAACGCCATTAGGGAAGAGATGAACCAGAGTACATCCACGTTTGGAGGGAGAAGCTGTAAAAGTATCTGGAGGAAGCCACGGCCCAGCCAAATCAGCTCAGCTCGACCTCTGGGCAAAAGTGAACCAAAGTGGAACCAAGTAGTTCCCCCAGCAAAGGGGAGCATGCACACTGCATGGCAGGAGCCTGCTGAGATGCTAACACACAACAAACAGTTGCAAAGACCTCTGTGGTGCGGTCAACACACATTTGCTGTCATTCCACCCCACCACCTCACACACCAATTAATTGCAAGGAACAGAATCTTTAGCCTAGATGCTGATTTGCTCCCTAGTATAACATCTTTCTACCAGTGTGACTCCTTGCTTAAGCTTTTACTCTAAGTTTTTTCTCCAAAATTCATTTTCTGCACTGACTTTTAAACCTTTAAAGCAGACCAGATCCATGAACAGAGGCAATCCTGTAAATCACAAGATATTTTTGAATCTTAAAGCCCACCTGAGCAAGAGCACCAAGAGGCAATAGTCCAAGGGGGAAGTTTTTTTCCATGTTTACTGTCCTATGCTACCACAGTAGTCTCAGTTGGCCATACTGAAGAAATCAAACCATAATGGCTCAGCATCATCTGTGTATTTGTCCTCAGCTGTTGCTGCATTGTAAATAACAATCCAGCAGATGGCACAGTGAAATGACGCTGAGAGAGACTGGATGGGGCCCTCCCCGAAAGGGGAGAAATGTGGAGGATGGCTTTGCTCCAGCCACAGCATTGTTCTTGCTCAAAAACTCCACTCAGGCCCCTGAGAGAGGACACCTTCTTTCCCTCTTCTGGAAATGGTCAGCCCCCTGCATTGGCTGCTCAGAGCAGTCCCATTTGGTTCAAAACTTGCAATAGGTAAATTCTACTGGGAATAAAAAGAAATAATCAGATAATAACCCATCCCAGGGAACAGCTGAAATGTTACTAGATTTTTTTAAGCTGCTCTATTTCACTGGGAGAGCAAAAGGTCAAAATGTATGGTGAGACAACTGGGATTTTCCAAGTGAGGTTATCTGGATGACACCATGGTCTGCACTAACACTGATACAAATAGGAAAATAAAAATCTCTGCATCTGTCTGTCTTGTGAGTTCTTTAGCACCTTCTACTGTTTTCAGTCTCTACTGAAGGCACGTAGAGTCCAGGAAGCACAAGTATCTACAGGTATTTGGTGTATCGCTTTCATCTCGGTATTCATTTCCATAAACAACTCACAGGAATGAGACTAGATCTTCATTTTCAGCTCTCAAAAATTTGGAATGGTTTCAAGAATTTCTTCAGCTCCCCAAGCAGCTATGAGCAATTTTCTCTCTTTAAAAGCATTTAAGAAAAGCTAGTGATGGATTTTTAGTGTGTTAAATGGGAATTATATATAAAGCTGGCTGCATGGCCAAAAGGATAGGTAGTAGAAGAAAACAAGAAGAGGATAAACTATCAATTAGTCTTGTATGTGATTGGTATTTGTATGTCTACAAGCACACTCATTCTTACTTCTCCAAAGGCAAAAAAATGGGGGTGGGGGAAGAAGTCATTTTGCAACAGTTTGTGTGTCATTTTGAAGCCACATGAATTAGATTGATTTTGTATACATGAATACTACATGTTATTTTCTGTATTTAATTTACTTGGAAATATTATAGCAAATGGTAAGGCACAGATTAACTCATCTGTTTCCAGAACTCACTCCCTTATGCCCACAGATGTTCAAAGGCTGCACTTCTAATTGCTGGCAGGCGCACATAATTTGGGAAATTTTCTTAGTAGGAAGGAGTCTGGAAAAGGCAGAGAGAATATGGATCCCAGTTGTGTGCAATCTCCACAGTCATTAAGAACACCTATGTGCTCAAATTAATTTAACAACAGGAGATTGCATAAACTAAATATTTACAGAAAAGTCTTAGCTGGATCAGGGCTTTAACCAAATGCAGGACAAACAAATGACAGAAGGAAGAGAGATGTATCATCTCCAGCGAGAAGCCCACACTCACGCTGGGAGCCTACAGCCGTCTTTTCTCTTGTTCCAACGCCTAGAGCCTGAGACCATCCATTCTCTTAACTTCCTCTTGTGTGCACCACATTAAAGATGGGAGAAATAATTTATTTTTTCATATTCTGCTCATAAAAAAATGAGAAGACAACTAAAAATACCTTGAACAACAGAACAGTTACTGTCTCCAGGCATGTTTCCTGGCGATCAAAGGTACTTTTCAGCAAAAGTGTTCATTAAATGATGAACCCATTGTAACTACGTAAATAAGCCATAAATTAAAATGAAGAGACTCAAGTTATAGTAAAGCACTCTATAGAGTAAATCTTCAGCTCTGTAGCAGTACTTCCAGCACCATCTGTGTTCCAGCACATTTGCTGTCTAGTAACCTAACAGCTTCTGGAGTGCAAAAAGTAATGCAGGTGTCTATCCTCCGGCAGTGTATTGGTTGCATCAAAAATAAGCCTGGGCCTCTCTGGAATCTCCACATGCTGGACTAAAGCACAGAAGACTGTTGAGATTTGATCTCGTATTGTGTTTAACAAAGGACAATCCAGAGAAAGGTGGAACAGAACTGGAAAGAAGTAGCTGATGAGGGTGAAAGCTCATTATTAGTAGTACCTGAAAGGTTTTATCATGCATCTCCCAATCAGCAATGAAACTTGATGAAGGACATGGTCAAAACCAAGACAATCCAAAACACAAGAGCAGTCATACCCACAGAAATTCCAATTAAGCAGAAAAACTACCCAGGCAGGCTCCGTAGCAGAGGATAGCTTGACTGCAACCTCATGGGACCATTTTGTGAACTCTCCAGGCTCTATAGTGCTGCTGGTGGGATAGAGAGGAATGTTGCAGTAGCTGTAGCCCAGGCTCTGCCCCTTCCCTTGGCCACAGGTGGGGGCATTTAGGGGGACACTGGCCTCACCCCACAGCTTGTCACTGGGGGTTTGCACCCAGTCACGCACAGAAGCCTTTGGGCTAGCATGGCAGCCCTGGCAAGCTGGTCCCCACCTTGGGCTGATCTTGAGTGCTGCGTGGGGTTAGGTGAGCCAGCTGCTGGTGGGACTCCAATGGCCACCTTGGAAGGGAGGAGGATGGGACCTGCAGGAGCAACATCTGCTCCCAAATTCCCATTATGAATGAACTGCTGTATCTAAAATAACAAACTTAGGCTCATCAAGAGGCTACAAATAAATCATCCCCTATCATAGCACAATGCCACTGGCAGGCCCACATCCGTACTTTGATCATCACACACATCCTTCTGTGGTTTGCAGGCTGCTATTCCTAAGACTGATGCAGGCAGTTGCTGCAGCATTTACCTTATCAGCAGATCAAAACAGCAGCTGTGGACAGTGTGTGCAACAGCCGTGTGTATACAGCATCTGGCTACATCTGTACACTTGAGAGCCTGAAGTTTTTTTGTATTACTTGCATCAATATCTAGTGATGGCAGGAACACTCTCAGAGGGCACATGGTTACGCTAAATACAAGGGAATTTAAATAACTGGATCTTTTGTGGAATCAAAGCTGCAAAATAATTCCCTCTATAACTTTAAGGGAACACAAAAAGTGGTGTCTGGGTAAGGAAGTTTCATGTGGTGTTTCCACTTGCCTTCGTGAGGGTTGTGCGATAACATGAAAAAGACGTTTGAGCAAGAGGCTGAGATAGGATCAAGGACATGTCAGATTATAGCAACATGGGTTAGCATGGCCCTGGGAAACAACTTTTTGAAGCAACCAATCACTAGAAGTGAACTAAGAAAGTGAGCAAAACGCTCCTGTTGGCTATTCTTTACTCCTGCTCTGCTTAAGGAGACCCAAGATAGGTGTGAATAAGCTGGCCCGCTTACATGATAAATGTCGGTGCCCTGCAGATACATTAATCTAGGTCCCAGAAGCTGTTAGCACCTAACTTCACTTGTACTAACCCTTCTTGCCTCACTGCTGGACTAGCTGCTACGCTGACTAAATTCAAAAGTTGGCTCGCTGGAAGTTAGTTTTTCTGGTTAGCTTCCACACCGTGTTGCTCTTGGCTCTACCATCCATTTATCCCATTAACTGAAGTACTTAGAGGGTGATGAATTCTGGCTGATTACTGAGGTCAAAGTAGCAGTACACCTTTTCAATACTATTTTTGCTAGCATGTGCCTTGGGTTCTCAGTTTCACAAACATAATAAGAGCAGTACACCTTTTCAATACTATTTTTGCTGGCATGTGCCTTTGTTTCTCAGTTTCACAAACATAATAAGAAAAGAGGATCTAAGATGAGCAAGAGTAACTTACCTGTTCATTTTTGGTCAGTCTCGTTTTGTTATGGATGTCAGATGTAACCAGGTTGAATCCATGTTTCTCTGATAAAATTCTCAAAAGCAAAACCACAGTTCGGCTCCCACACTTTCCAACTCTGTTGTAGACCACCTGGCTGGGGAAAGGAAGTACCTAAATAAAGATTGAAAAAACCATGGAGTCAGTGTTTTTGTTTCTGCGTACCTCTGAATCACAGCATGTTTTGACTTTAAGCCAAAAGATACATACAGGAGAATTTCTAGGGCCCTGCCCAGGTCAGAAGCATTCACTTCCATCAGCAAGCTAGAAGCTCTTTAGAATAGAAACACATGGCTCAGGAGGTGGCAAGCTGAGATTCTCCCCTCATGATCCAGTTTAATGTAAACGTGCAGATTGGTAGCTAGTCTAGAAACACTTAGCCACTGCTGGTGTCTTCCAGTGAAGATGATGGTGAGCTTAAGTTTGGTGCTTGTAACCTCACTGCAAATAGTCAGCTTTAGCTGACTGCCTCCCATACAAAGAACGAGGAGAAGTGAATTTGCACAACAGTTTGGCAACTCAAAGTGAAGTTGACCTAACACAAGAGGAATGCTGGAATTGCAAAACTTCAGCTTAAAAAGAAAAAAAAAACCCCAACCAACCCCCAGTTGTATAGAGCTAAAATTAACCAACTGCTTCAATTTCAAATATAAACATGAATCTTCCAGAGAGACTCAGAGGACAAATCCTGCCACTGGCTAGGTATGTACTTGTGGAACAAACAACGCCGGGGCCATAGCTGGCGCCTGAAGGCCAACTGGCACAGTCTGATCACCTCTGTACAGGTAATGTTCACTAAACTTCAAAACAGCACAGCCACATCCAACCTGCCAACTGGGAACAGTCTCCAGCCCACGCTAACTCTTGCACCATCCTCTCCTTCTCAGGAAACCAGAACAAGCCAGTATTACTCCAGGACAGTGAATTACATTGGAGACATGCTTGTTCCTGGACGACGTCCATGGGCAATTCTTTCAGTAAAAGGCATTCTGAAGTCACATTACTGCACTAGACAGTATTTGGTGTATAGGACATAGCAGCAGCATCTGGTAATATTACAGGCCAAGAGGCATCTGTTTTCAAGCCTTTTAAATTGGCTAACATAGGGGCTCACAGTTTCATCCACAGCAGTGCATATATGGCAGTCACTTATTAAAAGCTCATTTTTCTATTAAGATGATGGCAAAAACTGTTTCCCAACACAGGGCCTTCACCCTGGTCCCAGGTGATGTGTTCAGCGCAAGGAACAGCTCGTGTGCCAAAGTGACAGTGTATCTCAGCCTGTAGATACTTATGCTGTTGATGCAATCACATTCTTCGTGCAGAAGGGATTCTAACATAAAAGCAGTCAGATGAGGCGTATGGGCTTCTGGCACTTCTCACAGTATTTGAACAGCTAATAGATCTTCATCAGGGAAGCAAAATGATTCCTCAGGCAACCCTAAAGATTACTTTCAGAGAGGACTGCAAACCAGAATAAAAAAAAAAATAAAAGAAAAAAATCTGGATTCCCTTATATATAATGGGAACATACCGGCACTTTGCTATCAACATCACATTTAATGATCAAAAGAACATAACTATTGTTACTGGTTGCAATGTCTAAGATATCCTTCACTGCGACATAAACATGGAAGCTGCCATTCTCCAAATTACCTGGGGAAGGGGTAGGTATTCGGTAATCATGGCTTCAGTTAAGCTTTCCAAGTTCCAGGACATCACATCTGCTAATTCAGCAAGTAAATACGGGTCTCCCAAGGCTTGTATAAAACCCACATAATACACCAAACCGTACTATTTTGTAATATTTTTATAAAGTTTTCTATGAGAAACCTAGCCCCCTTATTCCTTGGAAGCCTTGCTTCCTGTGAAATGCAAAATCCCAGCCTCAATGGGACTAGGGAACTCCAAAGGTGATGAATTTAACATCTCTATGTTACAGCTGTAGCTAAAACTTTTCCAAAACAACCGCTAATGATGCCTGAAAGGTTAACATTTGAACACATTTTATTATGTTGATTATAATACCAGGGACACCACAAGGGAAATTTTCCTTACGCAAGAACACGAGCCATATTATGGATTGTCCCCTTTTTGATTTCATTTCTTCGAGTAACAAGAACCAGCATCAGTATGTGCCACCACCCTGGCAGCACTATCTGCAGACCACCACTGAAACTTGTGGAATGGGAGTTTCTCTGCTCAGACGTACACTCACAGCACACTTTGCTGTGCACGTATGGGAAAGCCTTCACAAGAAATGTTAAGTAGACGCTGACAAGCGCCAGTGAAGGAGCAAGAGCAAAACAGCATGTGTTTGCACAGCGTCCTGGAAATGGGATACATGATGAGAGTTTGTAGGGGTATGGTAACGTTTAAAAACGCTTCATAATTATTAACTGCTTTGATTTTCATAGCAGAGTCGCACTTTGCAACACAGAGAGCAAAATTTTCTTCATTAGTACTTTACTCATTTCAAGTGAAATTTTGCTGCACCCAGATTGCATTCAACTTCTAATTAAATCCCTGACTTGATTAGCCAGTAACTTTGGGTGAATCTTATTAATATCATTCTTTTAAAATGAAATAAAATTAAAGCAGGCCTTTGTAAAGTCTCTATTCAAAGTGCAAACAACTTTACCAACTAAAAAAATGGCAGTTGCTACCAAGTTTGGCCAGTTCTCACCTTTGTTTCTGAAACTCACCTTCCTACATAGCACGATTCTGCTCTGCACACAGACGATAACCATGGCAACCCCCAAAAAGAAAGCATAAGCAAATACTCACTGCAGATAGAGAAAACTGAAATAAAGGGCTATTATTTTCAGACAACTGTTTGGTTTAAAGGAGGCCAATACATCAATGCTTTGATTCAGTAAAAATCTGAATGCACTTAGGTAAAATCTGACAAGATTGAAGACAAACTCTACAGCTCAAAGCTCACTTCAGAAGAACACAGTCATTAAGGGTAATCAAACCTTGACTCGCAGCACTGCTGACTGTGGCCAGCTTTAGGGATTCACTGCTGAAGCTTTGCTCATGTTTCCTCTGTTTACGTCACCATCCCACTTACACACCTAAATGCACCAGCGGGTGTGCCCACTACACAAAGCCATCAGGCCTCTGGTATATAACAAAGTATTTGCTTAATGTGACCAGTTCCCTTAGGACACTGCAAATCTGCTTTCTGCATTTTAGAAAACACCTAGGTAACTTTTTAGAGGAAGAAATACTTCTTCCAGAAAACTGAAATGCAAGAAATTGAAAACTTTTTCAGGGTGGAAAACAGCAGCTGGAGGTTTACAAAACGCTAATTGGATTACATTTTATTTTACAATGAAAGCATGTATCATGTAGACTGACTAACTGCTGAGGTGATGCTCTGGCAACATGATATTCATGTAACAATATACACAACTTAAAAATAATTACAGAGTGACTTTATTGAGCACTGCATCAAAGCCCAGAGGTAATATAAACAATTCAAACATGTAATTCACTTTGGATTTATATTAATTACTACTTACAGCTACAAAAAAGTAAAACCCACAGTATAATTAAAACAACTCTCTCCAAGGGTTTGGAAAGTTTTATAACAATTTACTTGTCAGTTCAAACTGAAGGTTTTTTTTTTTCTTTTGTTCCACAGTTAAATTAGACGTCAAGAACCACTGTGAATGAAATCAAGGAGAAAAAAAAAAAGGCAAGTTCAACCCAAAATGAATTTGCATTACAGACGATGACCTAGCAGTTCTGTTTGGTAGGTCTGCCAGTCTCAAGAGGGAAGCCATTTCTCAGATAGTCTGACAAAAGCCCAGGCTACCATCTTCAGCATGCAGGTAAACTTTTTCACCATTAAAAAAAATTAGGCTGGATAATTACTTGCAGTGTCAACAATTTAGGGATCCACCCAAAGACCTAAATCATTCCACTTTTAACTGAGCCAAATCCAGTGTAATTTTGCCCACCTGCCAAAAATTTCTCAGCCCAGGTACAATTTTCCCAGACAAATAACTCATGTCAGAGATAGATGTTCCCAGAAAGCAATCCATTAACTTCACAGCTCTGCAAGTGACCCCTGTCCTTACTCATGAGAGGGGCCAGAAGTAGCTTCTGCTTTCTGAGCAGACACTAACACGTGGTCAGACAGTGTTCCATGTTTATCACATGAATGAGGCCAACCAACACAGACAAAACTGGTAAGATTGCAAAAGCAACGAAACATTTCCTGACATCACACATCCCTATACAGCATCGCATCTTCCGAGTGCAACCTCTCCTTTTTTTTTTTTCCTGTCCGAGACAGAATTATAAGAATTTTAAAAATGGCTTACTGGGTCAAAGCAATGGCCCATTTGGTTCATGAACACTGGAAAATGCACCTAAAAACCTCCGCACTGTCAGCAGTACATTTCCCTCCAGTCTCTCCCCTCCTCCCCCAGTGCTCCCAAAGATTGTATATGGGATATTAGAGGGCACATCCTTGCCTGTTGCCTAAAGAATTTCTCACAGCACTTGCTATACCAATAAATTCCAGAATTTTGTTACCTATCATGCATTTAATTTTTAGCTTAACTTCTACCATTTCCAGAGAATACCCATTCTCACATTGTGGATTTCATGAAGACAGATTAGATAATTTAGTTGCCAGCTTTAAGATAATCTTCGGTACACTGGATGCCTCTTTTTAATTGAGGTTTATCACAAGCCTGCCACAGCCTATTTAAAGACAAACTCTAAGAGATAACATGTTCTAAACCTAACTTCATCAATCGCTCACAAAATCTCATTCCACACAAATATCAACTTATTCTTACTCGCTTTTAAAGCAGTTACAACCAAGAATTGTTAACACAAAAAAGAATTGCTAACACAAAGATACGTCAGCAGAAAACATGACTGAAAGCTGAAAAAGAGAGAAAATAAAATAAATTACTAGTCAGCCTCCTTCCTCCCCAGCTAAACTTCACAGATCCAGTTATGTCAAGATCCACCTGTAGAGCCTAGTGACACTGGACAGAGTTAAGCTTTTGGAACTAACCAACTCCAAGGCAGAGCAGACAGCAATATCATCTCTAAGAGTCACCGAAAGTACACTAGAAACCACAAGAAAGGTAATGGTGAAGTTTGTTTTCGGAGTTTGAAAGTCATATAGCTGCAGTGGAGCACTGAAAATAGGGCAGAAGAAGAAATCAAAGATTCTTCTGTTGCGTTTTCATTAAGCAACTAATTTAATTGAAAAAGGATGACTTCCCCCCTCTCCCCCCGCCCTGCCCCAAACACCACATTTCATCTGTTTTGCAGCTGACATATTTGGAAGAATAAGTTAAAATGTGTTCTCTAATGATTCAACATCCCTAAGTACCAAAATAAATTGAAGACATAACCATGGAGCACAAGTAGCAAAAGGAGCCTAGTTGTAGACATAGTCCTTAAACTTATAAAGACTTAAGAAAAGTACTACTATTAAATGTCTGCCACAGCTCATGGTTCCTGACGTGTCCCCAAAACAGATTGGCTGCATAGAATTTCAAAACTTCCAATAATTTTTCAGTGAAGTACCGCACCCTCACAAATCTAAGAAGAGCTCAGTACAAAATACAGTAAAGTCTCTCTGTTAAGTCTCAGATCACATCCTATTACAAGATACTATAGCTATACATACAGCAAATTGAAACTATGATAACATCAATAGCAACCTGGGAAAATTACCAAGAAAAGGTCAATGATCAAGTTTTCAAAGTTTTGACTGCATCCCGTCAACACATTTCATTTTGCTCTTTTTATATAGTACACCTGATTTACCTCCCTACAACAGCAGCTCGCAGGAGATCAAAGCCTCGACTTCTGCAATCTGCTGCACAAGATTCCCTGCCAAGGAGCCCGTTTATTTCAAGTATGTGAAATTACAGCGATGTTCAAATTCAGCCCATGCATACAAAGAGTCAAAGAGGCTGGTAAAGAGCAGATGCTCTGTTCAGCAAGTGGTTTCAGGTGGTCACTGATGTTAGGCAGTCTCTGGAGGCGTGAGCAGAACCCCTGGCTCTAATAATTCAGCAACATTTGCTGTACACATGCAACGGCAGCTCCGCTTCCTCTCAGGGATGAAGCAGGTGAGGGAATCATCCTACCAAACAAATAATTGGCTAGAGAGGGAGTACAACCAACACCTGCTAGATGAAACAAATCTTTTCCCCTCACCCTTTCTTAGCATGCTTTTCGACCTCTTCATCCTTTCCTCTGCAGCTTGCAATTTGTTCACCTCCTGTGGGACCCAAATTAGATACAGTGCTGCATCATCACCCTACTGCCAAAGAGAACTGAAAAGTTATCCTTTATATCTTGCAGACAGCTCTTTTTAAAACATCTCAGGATGGCATTTCGAAGAATCAAAGCATATGGGACTGTTGCTGGTATAGAGAGGGTTGCAGAACATAAAGCCATCACTCTTTTTCTTCCTTACCCTACATGAGTGTATGCAGATTACAACAGGAGAAGAACAGGAAGACCCCCATTAGTTATCTTGCACAAAGCAGTATTTTCATCTCTTACTTCTAAAGTTCATCACATTGTGGAAGTAATTTTACTGGTGTGCACCTATCTCATAACAAGATAAAGGAGATAAATGATGTAAGGACGTGGTTCACTGACTCTGGTATTTGTTGAGGGAATTCAGGTAGATTAACAATTTTGGTGTCACTTTAATTACCCAGTTTCCCAGAGGAAGGTTTTCTGTGTAATATCAAAAACCCCTTAAGCTGCAGGATTTGTGCCAGCCACATTTTAACTCCAGGGCAGCTTCACATTATATGTATATGTATCTTGGAACTGTAAAGTTTAAAATTGCTGTTTTTCCTCCTGAGCCCAGGGTTTTGTACACGGTGATGTGCTCAGAACACACCGGCACAGTTATTCTCTGTTTAAGTAATAAATCCTATCACATCCAACCCACATGTTTGTATTGGATACTTACAAAATGAGAGATATTAAGTAGCTAAGCCTGGTTTTAAAACTTTTTATAACACATCACGGCACTGGTGTTCCCTTAAGTAACCTAACTACCTTACAGTAGTTCCTATCCTTCCAATGCAATATTCACAAATTCACCCCAGGAGCCAACAATATTGGATTTGAATGTGGTGAGTGGTAGACTAAATAATTTATTCCTCTGTATGCACTTATCTTTCTTCACATTGGGGTTTAACCCTTTTGTACCTATTGTGGTTGACTATCTATTAGGCTGCAGATAGGGTTTCACCATTGCCAAGGATCTGTCACACTGTGTTTCAGTTTGCCCCCCTGCACTGCACTTTAGTAGTTTCACATTTTAGTTTAATGTCTTCAGCATGCTTGTCTTTTCCACTGCACTTTGCGCAGGCACTTTATAAGTCAATTGCAGTATGAAATAAAGGTTGTTTATAGCTGTAACTGGATTTTCATTTGTAAAAAAGGCCAGTTCTGTTGGACTGTAACCCACACGCTCGTTACTGATGGAGCTGGCTCCAAGGTGCTCTTGCTCTGCATGCTCAGAGGAGCTCAAAGGGATTGGATTTCCAGCACAGCTTCTGCAGGTAACATATTCAAATCTAGTTTATGACAACGTGTCACCACCTGGAAGGCGCAACACAACACCAAGAAGCACCTACAGGAAGGACAACATGCTGCTGGCCAACTCTTCCAGCAGAGCCAGAACATAGCAGAAATCCCAGTGTCACCTAAAATTATTCAAAGGCCCAGAATAACTCCCCCGACTGACCACGGCTCATGTCTGAGTCACAAGTGGATCCTGTGGTCTTGGAGATGCCACATGTTGGAGGCAATAATGGCCAAGGCCCAGCATCAAGTGCTCCCATTTTACCCTTCTGCAATCCCAAATGATCAATTTGGCTTGCTCAGGCAAACCAAACGTCATTCCTGCTGACCAAGGCAGGACTCCTTCCATTTCAATGGAGGGAGCTCCTCCCTGCATCTACTCAAAATCCACAATGGTGCCAGCAGCAAAGGCCTCCACACACCCCGATGACGCTGGAGTGCCATGGGTGCTGTCCTGTTCACACCCATGCTGCTTTGTCCTTAAATTACTTGCCCAAACTCTTCCTTCCCCTGACGACCATGATACCATCACTCTCACACAGACCCCTTTAGCGCAGTCAAGAGACCCTCTCCCTCTTTGACTGATGTCTTGACTCTACTGTTAGCCACTCACAGGCGACTTCACAATCACATTTTTGATTAAAGCTCAGGGCCCTTATTACGGCATTTCACCACTGTTTACTGTTTCCTGAACTACACCTCAAAGTTTTGTAAAGCCTGAGTAGAAGACTGCCGGGACCTATCAGCTTGTCTTCAAAATCATGAGGCTTTCAAAATAATACCAGAATTATTGTTCGGGTTTTTGTCAGTTTTGTGAGCCTCCACAGCATTCCAAGTTCCAGGTTTTCAAGATATTTTTTTTCTAACATCATAGCTAGAAAAAAATGTCTTGAGATTCTTTCAGAACTGTTTAATGGTAACACTCTAGGATTTAAGAACAAAGTCAACAAATATAAGACTCGTGGTAAAATCACGAGTGGTCCTCAACTGAGTCACAAGACTCAGCAACATCAACCAAATCAGTCTGTCACTTGAAAAGATACCCTGTCACACTACCTCTATCCAGAATGGCAGATTTTTCATTTTCCACTGACGGTTTAGGTCAGCAAGACCCAGTGATTAGACTTCAGTATTATAATCCAGTACTTCCTAATAAAATGATAGTGAAAGCAGCCATGCCTAGAGTGGATATGAATGAGTAGTTATGACCCCCACCCATGCTATGTTAGTTTATCAATACCTTCCTAACATGGAAAGGTGAAGAAGAGGAGAATGTATTGCACAACTGGAAATTTACAACGGTAATCTGTAAGAAATATTTATATGCTGTAAAATAATCTGCATAGATGCTTTGCAGGTGAACAAAAATCAACTCAGAATGGATTACGCAGTAAATTGCAGGGACAACACAGAGCTCTGTTAGCTTCGGAAGTGGGGATGCTAATGCCTTGGGTAGTTTTTTAGCTCTGGTATGTGATGTAGAAAAAAAGCTACAGGTTGCAAAATTGGTGATACCAGAATTTTTCTGTTTTGTGTAACAGCGGGTAGGCTGCTGCATTAATGCCAGAGGCACGCAAAATTCACCTTTAACTATGCACACAGCCTTGGCAACTAAAGTAGAAACCAAAAGATTAAATACTTCCCAAGCATCTTTGAAATCAGAAGGATGAAAACTACAGACTACTGTCATTCACAAAACCCGCATCCCTGTTGTCTCTCAAAGTCTTTCAAAATTGAGAGGCTGAAAATGTCAGGTTTAGTAAAAAGCCAATTCACTGCTGCTGAAACTTGTGCAGGATGTCAGCACGCACAGTATCCTTCATGGATTTCTCTTCCTGAGACAGACAATCTGGCTTTCCTTTCCCAAGTCTCTTTGTCATCTGTCAGCCTCCCCATATCAACACCTTTCTGATACACTATAAACTGAAATATTAAAAAAATAAGTAATCATCTCTGTTTGGTAAAAAACAGAATAAAATAATTTCTTGTCCTGAAGACTCCTGATCAACAAATGAATATGAACAAACCAAACAGAAATAAGTATTCTAGTACTATTCTAATATTTTTATCACCCAAATCAGATTCAATTCTAGCTTTTCGTGATACCTCCATAATACTAGCATCCTACCAGTCACCACCTGTAACTTCAGCAGGATTCCAACCAATTATAAGTAACAGATTTTTCTTCCCTTGAGATATAGTCATTTATAAGGGAGGAGAACACAACTTAAAAGGGAATAAAATAATTATTTCTGATATTTCTACAATTATTTTACACTGCTTTAATAAACTGAAGGCAGTGAAGAAATATTTTATGATTTTGAAAATCGCAGTATTCTATTGGCTGTACTGGGCTCAACAGGTCAGTTACACAGATCTTTGTGGTTAAGGCACTTACTGAATTCTCTTATAATACTTTGATTTTATCAGCCAGGTATTAAGTCTGGTAACCACAGGAAGTTAATTACTCTATTTTAACATTTCTGAATTCTGACAATTTTTGCTAGCTGAAATCTTTCACACTGCACGATCATCTCATAAACAACCCTTCATTGTACAAATAGGATGGGGCTTTTTTAATCACTGAAATCTCCTTCCACCCTGCCCTGGATGGATTGCTTCAAAGATTACCCACCATTTGTTTAAGAACAACTAAACAGAGAAATTCAACTGTATCAAAAACACACACACTACTATTCATGCGCTTAAAATCCCTGATAAGCATGTAAGTAAAAGGAAACAAATCTTGCTTGTTTATTGATTTTTTTCTTGTTTTTTAAAACCAAGTATTTCATCCCTAACAAATCAACCACTTAAGACTGTGGAGTGCTGAAGGGGTATAAACATGTTCTCAAAAAAAATGGCTAGAACTAAAGCAAAAGTTCAAATGAAACAGGAATTGTCCACTAAAAACAAAATTCAAAATGAAAAGAAAAATGCACAGCTTTTGGCTGTTATCTTAGTACTGTTATCACAAGAATTGGAAAAAATAAATCTAATGAACATAAAAACTCAATGTAGTGGGGGCAATGTTGACATCAACTTTTAGTAAGATTTAAAGTCAAATAAAAAACCAAAAAGATCTACCTGACAATAGAGGGTGGCAAGTACTGGATACAGTACGTACATACCAAAGGCCACTCAAGGTTTCTGCTACCTTTTCCCATAGTCTTGATCCATAAGGAAAACATGAACAATTATCACATAAGTACTAAGAAAGAACTGAAAGAATGGTGAAAAGGATATTTATCCACTTTACAGCTTCAAACCAATACAATCAGACAAAACATATGCTGTGTATGCATTTTATTTCTTTTCATTTTGACCTCGTCCTGCCCACATCCATTTTTCTATTCACTTAAAGCTTTGAAGCACTGTCACACACGTGCTAAGCATAGGGCTTTGCTGACACCTAAACAGCTGCCAAAAGACATTGGGTCAATGACAGGCATCCCATGGGAAATCCATCAAGAAAAGGAGAATAGAGCATTTGAATGTAATTTACCTGCCATCTATATGCACAGTTCCTTTACACGTATATATCAGCTGCATCAAAAGAGGGTCATATCCTGATGCTCCTGCCAAGTTCTCAGGGGAAAAGCTTTCAATCAATAGTAACAGGAGATTTGATAAAGATCACATATTTGTCCTCAAAGGTCAGCTTCACCACCTTGGATGAAGGAAAAAGCCTCAGGAAGTTTTTACTAAGGAAATAACTAACCCAAATACTGGAACAAAATACACCTGGTTTCTTTGCTGAAATGCTTATACATGAAATGTATCAACTGAACACCATCAGTCACAACAAACATCAATTTCACAGGTGTTATTTAAAAACAGGCTAGCATCTATAAGCATCACTTAGACTCCAACCTACAGTGAAAGAATAAACAAATGATCATTTTGCAAAGCTCTTAAAATTGATATTTTCAGATGCATATAAAAAATCCCAGGAGGCAGAGATTTGAACTAGGAAATTCAAGTGCTTTAACTTGAAGAGTAAATTTTTATTGACAGAGCAGGACGCTACATTTGGCTTAACTATATTACCTTTTTATTTGTCACCTACTAACACCAGCAAGACTACAGGAATGGTAGGGTTACTGGAGGAAGCACACGGAGATCTGTCTTTGAACTCGTGAAAATCTAGAATTAGTCAATCTCTGGTCAAGTCTTTGGTATCTAAAGACCAAAGAAGAGTGGCCTATGCCATACCTTCATACCACTGGCAAAGGTAATAATTGCTAATCTTTAACAGTCAAGTAAACCCTTTACTGAGGGAAGACTTGAAATGCTGGCTGAACTAGCCTGAAACGGAGAACCAGAACTACACCAGCAATGTTCATGTGCAGCAGTGAGCAAAGCCTTCCTTCTCTGCTTGCACTGAGAAAAATTGCTGCTGCCACCTTTATTTGAAAAAACAGCCGAGTACCCTGATCTCCGGAAATATGATGATTTTATTTCTTATTCAGAGAATGGGTGCTATTTTCAGTTCTTCCACTGGGAAAAAAAAAACCCACATAGTATTTTAAAAGGATAAAGTTTTGGCTCCTGGCCATGACAAAAAGCCAAAACTAATACAGTGTCCAACAAAGCACTGGAATGTACTCTGCAAAGCAGCTACAGTCCAGTGCATATCAACTGTTGGTGGCCTTCCACTACAGCTAACTGCATACCAGCCATATTAGCTATAGAATCATAGAATTGTCTAGGTTGGAAGGGACCTTTAAGATCATCTAGTCCAACCATCAACCTAACACTGATAAAAACCATCACTAAACCATCTCTCTAAGCACTATGTCTACCAATCTTTTCAATACCTCCAGGGATGGCGACGCAGCCACCTCCCCAGGCAGGGGGAGCCTGTTCCAATAACCCTTTTAGTGTAAAAAATTTTCCTAATATCCAATCTGAACTTCCCCCGGCGCAACTTCAGGCCATTTCTTTTTGTCCTATCGCCTGTTACTTAGGAAAGGAGACCAACCCCAGCCTCTCTACAACCTCCTGTCAGGTAGTTGTAGAGAGCAATAAGGTCTCCCCTCAGCCTCCTCTTCTCCAGGCTGAACAACCCCAGCTCCCTCAGGCTCTCCTCACAGGACTTGTTCTCCAGACCCCTCACCAGCTTCATTGCCCTTCTCTGGACCTGCTCCAGCACCTCAATGTCTTTTTTGTAGTTGGGGGCCCAAAACTGGACACAGCACTCGAGGTGAGGCCTCACCAGTGCCCCTGGGCCATGGACTGTTGTTCATTATCTGTTTTTAAGCATTTTTAAGGAAACACATAAAATTAGAATCCTTTTGACTCTAAAACTTACTTTCTAAACTGCTAAACCCTCCTCTCATGTTTTCATTTCATTCAGGGCATGCTGTAATTCCCTCTGACGAATACAGCGGGCATTAGGAAAATGCTTCATATAATAATGCCACGAGGGACTGAGCACACGCTGAATGCAGCAGGACACAGGTATGCTTTCCAGGGGAAGTGACTGCCAGGATTGAAAGAAACAAGTTTTTCCCCTGTGCATTATATATGCTACTAAAGAAAGGTGCATTATGTCATCTGTGCTTTGTGAGGACCACAACTGAAAATACTATTTGTAATGAAATATTTTAAATGTTGGATTCAGGACTAATTTCTTCTGACATCTTTTTAAATGTCAACTTAAAGCATTCATTGACCTTAACTATCTATTAGTTTAAGTGTAGACAGTTATCTAGTCATATGAATAGAAGTTACCTGAAAGATAATGACAATTACAGTGAATTTAGTTTCCTTCATGCAGGCAGAGTTCACAGTTCAGAGCTGAAGCTGCAGGACAGTGAATAATTGCACTAAGCCAATAATGCAATGCATGAGACATACAAAGCGAGAGCATCTTCATGCAAAACATGACCCTAAGCAAATACCAGGAATTATCTGCCCTTTTACCAATCCCCACCCATGTTTTGATTAGAAGAATGAAAAACAAAACAAACAAATCCACTCAAGAACAAGACGACTTGCCCACATGTTGTCCTAGGGATGATCAAAATGTGTCCATCCATCAACGTTTCTAAACAAAGGCAAGTACTTCAAAAAGCAAAATACCTTTCACTTATACAAGGCTATAGCCCATTATTCCACTGAGCTATTCACCAAGCTTTAAGGAGTGAGCGTGATTACAGAGGAAGCCCAAAAACTTTACCAACTGCAAGTAGCTAATCAAAGAGTATCTACGTGACCAATCAACCCATTATGTAGGTATCTAATCAGCTGGCCCTTCTACAGACAGCAGAGCTGTAGCTGGATGAAGCTGTGTGAACACAGCCCAAAATTACATGTTTAGATAGGCAAAAGTAATTTTCATAACATAAACAGGAAGGTGTCTGGGTTGGATAAATCTGTCCAACTGCTACTGCCCATTGGAGTATATTGCCCACCCACAGCACCATTAATTGGTAACGCAAAGTTCCTAAAGTAAAAACCCCAAAATCTGAATAAAATTTCTGAAGCTAAAAACTCTTGTCTAGATTACAGCCTTTTCCTTACTGGCACAGCTAGGCATTTCTGAATGCTATCATATCATATGCATGAAAAATACAGGTCCAGAATAAGCATTGCTTTACCCTTCTGACCTGAGGTCTCACTGTGGAGACCTGACATAATGCTTTACCGCCTGCAAGCTGCTGTACTTCTGGGCAAGAGAAGCACATGGTACCCAAATAAGGAAAAAATATCTTTCAGGAGCATAAGAGGGTACTAAATAAATTTCAAGTGTGAAACATTTGTTTAGCATTAGATTCCCCTAGCCCATATCAGTTAGTAATGATGAACTTAACAGGTTGATTTTGTCACTTCTGTCTACACCCATTTGTTTCTGTAACTGTACATGTAGAAAAAGAGCATAATTTGTATTGAGAGGAAGAAAATCAATGTACATCATCCCTCTTAAGTGAGCTGTCTGAACTTCAAGAGTGTAGCAAATTTCCACATTATCAGCTGAAAACTACAGATCTCATGTCCACAGTTTGCAACAAAAAGGTGAAGAAATCCAGATTATTGTAGTTTGCTTTCACTGATAACTAAGTCAAATGGCTTTCCGCATTACCCTCCCACTGACCAAAAGCCAAATGTTTCACCACTCCTGACACACTCACATGGCTGAGCATTGAAACTCAAAGCCTGGTGGCTCAGGATGGGATTTCATGGTCAGTTTTGAACAGAGGTGAGTGAGAACGAACACCAGAGATAGGGGCTCTTTACCTCCACCCCATCTCTAACTACTCACCCTTACCTGCTGCACTAGCATTCATGATGGGCCACAGCAGTGAAATATTCTGTCTGAAAACTAAACTAGTAGATAGACATGTTTTAGCTCACCCACATCTTTTGGGAATCCTGCACTGCTGATAGAACAACCCCTTCATCATCAGACTCCACTTTTTGGCTGGAAGTGACCACAGAATCTCACCCCTTGTGGGGAGTTCTTAAAACGGGTATAATTTCTACTTAAATACCAACAGGGTTTACAAAAGCATTCAGGCATCTAAGTTCCATTAAAACAATAGTACTTGAAAAGTTTTATATTAAAGGAAGCCATAGGCTATATTGCATAAATCAGCCTATGGATAATTATTATTATATACGGAATTACAGTATCGCTGCCCCCCCTTTCTGCTTTGGTGTTTTACAAGTAACAGTGAGAATTCTGCATAATTTCGAAAGGAAACTTTCAGGAAAGCTGCACCTTCGGGTCTTGCAACTGCACACTGTAAAGACTTCAAAACCACAGTCAGTTCTACACAAATACCTCAATAAAATACTACACCTACAGAAATAAAGCGAGTCTGGAGAAATTAGAACTTGGCAAGAGAACTGCTGTCTTTTTTTTTTTTTCTTCCCTGTTTAAACAGCTTCTATAGAAAAGGAGTTACAATAGCCTTCTGGAAAGACAGATACAAGATAGTACCCAAATGAGTTTCAGAGAATAAACCAACACAAGGTAAAACAAAAGAAAACAAATCAAGAGACCCTAACTGCCTGCTTCCACTTCTTCCTCTTGAAGAAACCATCACAGTGCTGGTCCTCACCTGAAATGTCATAAGGTGCCATGATGGTGAGAGAAAAGTCAATGCTGCACAGTCATAGGTGATGGGCACAGTGTATTCTATCCCTATAGAAGGGCCCATTACACACATTCATTAAATATATCCTAATGCTCTGCTCAAAAGCATTGCACCTGCAGCAGACTGTTCTAGGAACTGCTGCCAGCAAAAAGGCCTCTTTCACATCCCTTATTAGCTCCACCTGCGGTGTCTTGTTTTTGCATGACTCTGCTGACAGACAAAACATCACTAAAATCCTACCTCCCCTTGAGTCTATGATAAAAAAAATCTGTTAGTTTAATCACAGAGATTTAACCCAAGTTACTTACAAATGCCTGAAAACAGTGGGGGGAAAAATGTCAGAAGGGCCAAGCGTACATTACTCTGATGTAAACACAGCAGAGTTGCTTTGCACACAAGTAAGCATACAATTATTAAAAAAAACCAACCAAACAAACAACAAACAAACCAGCAAACAAACAACAAACAAACAACAAACAAGAAAGCAAATGAAAAATAACAGCAGCTCACCTTTTGAGGGGGTGGTCCGTGGTCATCCAAGTAAGTGGAATTTCCTACAAAAAGAAGAAGGATGGAGATAAACAAGTGTCATCCAATACAACTTCAAAATTTGCTAATTCATGGAACCAATGTATCTCTATCCCACTGGTCCTATGGTGTCAAATAATGCAAGGAAAATAAATACGTCTGCTTTAATTTCCGATTAACAAGAAAATAACAGAACTGATTTCTTTTGGCTACATTTGTGATAAAAGATTAGACGCACATTGTCACTTCAGAAAAAAAATAAATGGGCCAAGGCAGCTTTAATTAAATAATCACTGCATTAAATTATTTGCATGACAAAACCTGTCAGATGCATCCTTCTACATTTTAAGCAAGTGAGCACAGTTAACCTCAAAAAGATTTTTTAAACCATAAAGTATCAAAGGCCCTCATCAGACTTTGGTCTGATGGAGTTGACAAGCATTCACTTACCTCTCTTCTAACTGGGATTTTCCCCAAACCTCCAAGCTACTTTTTTTGATCTGTATTGATTGAATGGGAGCTGTATTCTGATGTAATTACACCTGCCCTTTCAAGATGCTCTTTTAAATCAGATGAAAAGCCTCAGAAAAAAACCCACCCAACTTCTAAGATTTTTAAGTGGTCCCCTCTTAGTTAGCTGCAGTAAAGAAGGCAACAATTTCAGACTTTTTACCTGTTATATATATCAGTGTGCGTTTATAAGTAACACACCCTCCCACACACACCATTGGCAGGAAGGAGAAGTTTGTGTGTGAGTGTGATGAATTTCCATGTACCAAAGAAAGTCAGAATTACTTTGCAGAAGCATTTTCCTTTCTGTTTTCTTCTGTGCTTTTCTAGCATAGGTTATGAAATGATGAAAACTTGAGTCAAAAGGCTCCCAACTCATCTAAAGGTAAGTCCCAACACCCCAAACTGTTTCTTTTACAGATGTATGTAGCTTGATCTTCCAATAGTTCACACAGCTACAAAACCCTGAACAGTATCTTTTTGATGGTCATGTGAACTCATGAATCATCTTCTGAAGCATACCAAAACCTCATCTTTCTATACACATGACACAAATACTTACCCTTCAAACAACCCGGTTGATTATTTTAATGCCATAGATAGTATGGCTGATTCCCTATATTCGGATAATTTCTATTATTGATTCCTCTCATATGATTCCAATTGCCAGGGGAGTAATTTAGTTCCCAGATTGCCAACAGAGTTGTGTATGGCTTTCCAATGAAATAGCTCTCCCATACACAATGAGATGGACTTGAGAAGAAACATTTCAGGAAGACCCAGAGTTACACCTGGAAGAGGAGCAGACAAAGCTCTGTCAGTGTCTCTCCTTTCACATTCATTCGGGATTTAACTTTCCTGTAGGATCAGGCTGTTACTATGTAGTTCATAACAATTTACTCCTCTTTGCAATTTATTACCCTGAAAGATTGCCACTGGTGTTGATAAAAATAACTCTTACAGTTTTCTCACTGTGACAGGAATATAATTTCATTTTGATCCATGCTAAAACAAGTGATGTTTGCTAAAAACCATTTTTGTTGTCTAAACAAGGCAACACATTAGAAATGCCATGAACGTTGTATGAAAACTACGAATTTGTTAAAAAGAGTAACAGAACTTTGAGTTTTATAATTGATAGCAAGAAGGGCACATCAATAGACATACATATTTCTTGTCTCCCCAAAATATAGGAAGGTTATGCTTACTCAAATAAAAATGAATATTAACTACACATACATTGACCATATCTTTAGTAGTCACCTACTATGGCCCATTTTTGCTCTAGAAAAGGATTTGAATTACCACCTTCTCTTAAGAAAACAGATCATTACAGTCATAGTTTATACAGTATCTTATAGAGCAATGTCTGAAATATATTACAGAAATCTTTTCAATATATTCTTTAAAATTACAGAGCCAGTAACAATGAATTTCACCTTTCTGTGTAAGTAATCTACGTTCTTAGTGTGCATGCTGCATTCTCCTTCCTTTGTAATTTTTCAATAATTAAAATCAAAATATCCCTGGTTTTGAACATGCATCCTGTAGGTTTGATTTGAGCTCTCAAAATGGTTTGGGTTTGTTGGGTGGGGTTTTTTTGTTTGTTTGATTGACTGTTGGTTTTGTTTGTGTTTTGGGTTTTTTTTGTGTGTGTGTGTGTTTGTTTTTCTTTTTTAACAGCACAGTCTAGTTAGTACTGTATCCACTTAAAAGACAACAGTACAATTTTGGCCCATTTTATAAAGGTCTTTTTCATGGCAGTTGCTTGCTCAAATCCAGAAGCAACTAATGATGATAGAAACTAACTGCCAGACAGACACAAATGATCAAGGAAATAAAGAGTACTGATTTGAAACCTAGTCAGAATAGCTCACAACTGAAGAAGGGAGGCAGGAAAGCTGCAGACATTCCCCACTCCCTTATCCTGCCCAAAACGCCGTGTGCTGAGCCAGTTCCCTGCCCCATCTCCTGCTTCTGCTCCTCAGGCACATGGACCAGAGCCAACCTCAGCATCCACAGCATGCCACATCAATTCAATAGTCTGAATTCTTTCGGGTTCGAGTTTAAAATGAGTATTTGTTTTCAGTAATAAAAGCGAAACCTTTTGCTGTATGATTCATGCCATACCCTATGTAAAAAACACTAAAATAACGCCACAACCCCAGCCGCAATGGAGTGGGGCGGGCAGGCTCTGGGGTTACACCAGCCAGTTCATTAACCCCGCAAAGCCCTGCACAGGGTCTCATTGATCATCGTGTCATAGAATTGGCCTTGCTTCCATTCTGCCTGCCAAACAGGGGCCACACCAGAGAAGCCTTAATGCAGGCAGAAATGTCCTGAAAAACATGCCCCTAGGTCAGAATATTTCTGCGGAAGATTTGCAGGAAAGATGGTGACTTTCTAATACAAGAAGAGGCCATGAAAAGCATATTCAGCATGGCTCCAGAGCTGGATATTTACAAATTTTATGAACTTAAGACATTGTGCTGCTTTCATGCATAGGGACACTTTTCAGAGAATACATATCAGACTAGGGTAGGTTAAAAGCAAAAGAAAAACTCAGCATTATAAATATTGCAGCTCTAGAGAAATACTAAGTAAAACCAATCTATGAACTATCTTCTACTAAGAGATGACAAAATAGTATAAAAAGGAGAGCTGCACAGCAAAAATCAGGGTCTGAGGAATGAATGCCATAAACACTGAAACCACTGTTCATAATCTCAAGTGTTTACTGTTAACTACATCAACACAACAAGCTTATCTAAGACGGAGAACATTATTATGCAGCTTTTATATACTCTGGCATAGCCAGCATGTGTTCGACATCACTAAGTGCAACACGAAGAGAAAAGGCTTTCTGTGGTGGAAGTGACAGAGTGATAGAAGAGGAGGTCATCCCTTCTTCATTAAGAATCTAGTCCATTGCCCCAAAGCAACCCATGTCATTAAATTATTGGGATGACTTCTCTGAAGTCCTTTAATAAAGCCATACTAAAGACATCATTGCTCTTGTCTGTTATGCAACTAGACACTTCTAGATTATTTTTTTTTTTCCTGGAGAAGAGCATTTATTCTTTAAAAACAATTTTTTCTGCCCTTATAATATACTCTGCCTTCCTGTAATAGCGTGAAAGTATAAGGCATTAGAAACAAGTCAGACAGAATAATCAAGTCTCAAAACAGTGGGATTATGCATTCCACAAACATGCTCAACAGCACACTTAAGCTGACAGAAAACAGTCTCCTCTAGCCTCTGCCAGAAAAAAAAAAATAAAAAAAATATTCATCTTTATTACAGAACATGGTGAATATGGGGAAGTAGTCCAATTTTTTCCATAATTTATTATCTTTGAGGTTAAGTGAATCAGCTGTATGCAAAATCTTTGGGGAAACCTTGTGGTTATGTTCCTTTTTTCTTGGAATCACTGAAGTGTGGGGGTTTTGCTTGAAGCAAGCCAAGTTACCACAGAGAAAGATGGTCAGTGATCAAAATAAAGGACAAATATTACTGTGTCCAGTGCAGAACAGCAGAAAACGAGAGTAACTGCAATTCTAGAAAAAGCCTTTCCAAAAAATAAATGGGAAGTACGGGAAGAGGTGGTAGATGGGCTTAAATATGAACTGAAAACCTTTTGATAGCAACCAAACTAGGATCACTCAATTTGAATAATTTAGATATCACGTGGAAAGAACTGAGTAGAGATGGAGAGAAAGCCAACATGGAAAATGCAGAGTTTTGACTATTTTCCTGGAGCAGGGTTTTCCCTTGGTGGGAATCACAAGCAGCAGTGTAAGGGAGCTGGGATCCAGCTACTGCCAAATTTAATGTGTCTTGTGAAAATCCTGCTTTGTTCTTTTTACTTGGTCACGGTCTCAAAATTCCATGCGTCAATACAACCTTTACTGGCATACCATCCCTTAGGTCATCTGATGTCTAAATGAAAGGAACTGTTTAACAGTCGTCTGATGAGTCTTCTGGTCTGAAAATCAAGGCCTTAAAGAACAACTCCCCCACCACGTACTCCTCATCATTGAGAGCTGCACCTTCAAAATAAACGACAGTGCCAGTAACTCCCCAGTGCCAGTTATCATTCTATTCTATGCCATTTCCTTTCCATCATGAAAAAAATTCCCTCTACAGAAAGCTCTACTGGTAGAAGCATTAACACAAACAGGACACCCGTGGCTGGCACCACCTACCCAGGCCAGACGTAACCGCCAGAAACAATGGACTACTATAGTTTATTCTCGGCCTCCTGCACCTCTGCCAGATCTTTTTTACTTTTTTTCCCTTTACTTTTTTTCATCCCAGTAGAGCAGTGACATCCTTAGGAATTTCATAGATTTTTTTTACCCCTCTGACATAGTAAGATGTTCTTAGTCATCAGATCATGGAGCCTCTGAAGGAAGGGGCCTACACTTTGACAACCAGCAGCTTAGTAGAACGATGTCGCCCAGGTCAAATCCAACGAAAAAGAAAACTCTGCTATTGCTGAGGTCAGCAGAGCCATACCAGCTTTAACAGAAGGAACTTTTTCAGAGCTGTGCAGAGAAGATTAACATAGCAAAGCACAGCAAAACCCCACTGACCAGTCTGTACTGGAATACAAAATGACTTATTGGAATTTCTTCCATCATACATAAAAGACTCTGTATCTACAATTGCTTTCCTCTACGCAAGACTAACATCCTGTGAAAATTTTCGTTTTGACCATGAAAAAAAAAAAAAAAGTAGAGTAAGCATTATTTTTTTAAAAAACATTCTGGAATGGATTTTTCTGCTTCCCTTCTTGCCTTTCAAAACATTTTGGTTATTCCTCATTTTTAAAATCTTAAATACCAAAAAACCCAACCCCAAAGCCATACATTTAATTCAGTCTACATCACCGCATGCAGTGAAGCAAAGCAGATGGAATGTGGTAAAAATACCTATTTGGGCTTTATTACCCAGTCAACTGAACCCTGGAAACTTCATTTAAGATATAATTCAGATTTGTTTACGTACCCGTATTATACTTCTAACACAATTCAGAGAGAAACTGGCACACATAAGCACAGTTTTTGAAAACTCACTCATAATTGTGCATATGTAATATATGTATACAAGTACCCCTGGAATACAGATACAGGATAACAGTAGGTTCTAAAGCAATGCATATATAGTGGAGAAAGATTCTAAACAAAGGAAAACTTCTTTATGAAAACAAAGAATAATGACTTTGTGTATATGTATCGGTTTACCCAGCTCTATTAGTGTTTATGTGAATATGCTTGCCTTTTAACATACTCAAGACTAGAGTGGTAACTTCTTCTGTAGATCAATTTCTTAGGAAAAATGTCCACATCAACTGTATTTGTTACATTCAAATATACTGAAACGTATAATTATAAGTCATATATAAGAAATTCAAAACTTTCAGTGGTTTACTTAAAATAAAACAATAGTAATCAAAGTTCTGATATGACCCCATCTATTCAAATTATGTGACCTACAGCAAGCACCATGACGGAAATATCACAGACATTGGGTTTATTGGTGATATTCCTGGTGCTTTTTGCTTTTGCTTCTACCCTCTAATGACAGACTTTCCAGCCTATAATTCTACAAGATGAAAGACCCATTTCAATGAACGTTCAGAAACATTGGCAATGGATGTTTAGAAATATAGAATCTGAATATTCGATAATGAAAAGTCTTGGCTAAAACTGCTCTCTAATAAGGAGAAAAATCCATCCATCTTACAAGCTCACAAAGACAGACCTAGGTGGTCTGACATCAGAAAGTTCATAATTTTCATACTACAAGCATCCACTTTGCGTATTTGTCCTATATATACATATATCAGACAGTTGAATATTTTGCTCTGAGACTCTTGCTGGGAGATTTCTCCTAGCCCCAAACTGTTAGACACTTGCATCCAATCTTCACTCTGGAAGTTTTCCATGACCAGGTCACAGCAACATTTTTCTTGTACTGGCCTTTAGCACCCAGAAGACTTCATAGCCGAGTATATACTGGACCCAGCTCAGAGTACCTACAAACAACAGTCTTATCCTCTGCGTTGCTAGTTCTCAGGCCCTTTCTACTCCTCTGAGATGCTTCTCGCCATTCTGAGACCTCTGCAGGTTCAATCATCCATTCTGCACCTGATGGTGGCACATCACCTGCCCAGTTACCCCTAGTGAGAGGCTGACTGATGTGCTCCTGGCTTTGGCACACGAAGCAGAGAGATGTGGGCAGGACAGGGGAAGGCGCGCTCTAGGCATGGTCCTCCTTCTGCCAAGAGAGGAGACTCCAGAAGGCAAAGCTACACCGAAATCACAGATCCTCTCCAAATTGCACAGTTAAGCCTTGCTTCAACACACCTTCTACAGAAAGGTAACAAGCAGTTCAAGTTTTACAGGCATATGATCATTTTATTGTTTGTTTTGTCAATAAACTGCTTTACTACTACTAGTGGCAGGGAGAGGGGAAAAAAAATAAAAATAAAATCAGGTAATAAAACTAGACCCAACAGGTATTTTCCTGCAGTCAAAGGAAAAGCAGATATGTAGCTTTCTATTAAGACAGTGCAAAGAAAAACTAATGACCAAAAAAATAAGGTGCAATTTAGCCAAACAATTTCAATTTTATTTGAATGCATTTTATTATGAGAACAGAGACTGTGACCTACCTCTGCAGCCAGACAGTTCTTTACTAAAAACACTTCAAAGCTCCATTAATCTGTTCATCCTCACTCTACTTTTCAGCTGGTTCTCAAATTCTGCTTTCCGGTATCACACAGCAAGTGGACAGTGATTAAATATGGGGTCTTCTTTCTTTTTTCCCCCAAAAGATTTTTATCCTACCTTCTGTCACACACTGTGTCAGATATTTTGTAATGACTTGTATTAATTTCTTACTTTCCTTAATAAAAACACAGTTGGTTCTATAAATACACACAGTACTATGTTTCTTTGGTGCCTTTTGGGGAGTTCCTGGGAAAAAATTCTCCTTCCAAAAGGTGTCATCAAGCAATACTTAAAGCTAGGCAACTACAAACAAAGCTGTTTAAAATTTAAGGGGCAAGTTGGGGAAAAGTCACAGTTCGACAGCTAAACTGCCACCCACTGAAATCACACGAAGACTGGTCTCCTACTTTATTTCCTAACTGGCTAACATAAGAATAATAGTGGAAACTGTCAAATTACTATGGCTGAATATGAAAAGGACCAGTGCAGCACAGAAGCTAGCAAGTTAGAGAGTAGTTAGAAGCATCTGACATTTGGTAATGAGCTAGACTTAATGATGTTCAGGTAGCATACTTCAGAAATTGCCTGTGGCAGGCTGCATTACCAACTATCTGAGAATTAACAGAGGATGAATGAGTTAAAATCTGTCTGAAAGACCAAAGTCTGAAAGTAGTTATCAAACCCCAACAATCTTAGACTGAATATAGAAAAATGCTGCAGTAAGTCAGGGGGATGCAGACTGGCCACCCCTGGAAGTCTCCAAGAGCAGGTTAGCCAGGCATCTGCCAGGAACGACCCAGGTGTAGCTACAATGCTTTGGATCCAACAGGCAAATTATACCAGTTCCTATTCCAGCCCTATTTCTTTTTTTATTAATCAAGCAAACTTCCCCTGGGTGTTGCTCTGCATCCTATTACTCAATATGCTCACTCATTACTCAAAAAAATGCATTAAAGAGCACTGGTATTAAATTTGGTAACAATATCAAATAAAGGGACTGGACCTCTGCTGAAACTCCAGAGTGAACACAGAAAGATGCTAATCGGTTGAAGAAGTGCTCTGAAAGCACAAGATGCAATTCAGTAAAAACAAGCACAAAAATTTCAACTTGGATAAGAGCAACATCATCATAAAAGCAGAATGGAAACAAGGGGGAAATCGCAGAAAAGAGCATGGGGAGAGATGATAGGAAGTGAGTATCAGTTCCCTTCCTTTGGCTCTCTTTGAGCACTCCATGAAAACTTTTGGGAAGATCCTTCTATTTCAGCTGAATGCCCAGTGATAGTTTCCCCAGCTTGGCAAGAAGTCTGTTTTAATTGACTGTCATAAAAAGCAACTTTTTAAGGCTTAGGGTTACTCCGTTTCTCCCTTTCCCTCCAGAGTGATAGACAGATGCAAGAATATCTGCAGGCCATTTGCCTTCATCAGAGAAAGCTTTTTTACCTCTACCCTGGAGAACGCATTATGGACAGGAAGAAACACCTGACAAAAGCCGGTGGCAGCGCCCTGGCACTCCCCCTTCTCAACACGCAGGCTCTCCCCTGCACGGAGAGCAGCCCACCAAAGGCAGGAGACTTCCCTCTGCACATCCCCAGTACAGGACTGCAGTGCCACAGATAAACCTTCTCTCTACCAGGCTCTCCTTACCAAAGTGACGACAATTTAAAGGAGGGGTTGAGGGCCAGACAAAGGACATAGTGAGGAGGCCTCAATGAAGCCCCTGTCACGTGGGAGGCCCCTTCGTCTCACTTCACTCTGCCATTCAGGCTACAAGCTCCAGGGACTCTGTATCTGGCCAGACACCTTCTCAGATGATACCAGTCTCAAGAGTTTCCTATTACATCAATACCAGACATCAGCTCTGCTCTTTTACGTGACGTTTTTCCAGAGACAAGGATTTTATTATTTAAATTCAAGCCAACTTGCAAGCTTTATTTCTGTCCATTACATTCATGCAGATATTTTCAGATATACCTCCTTTTCCCCTGCACAGGCAACCTTGGAAAACAGCGAGTCAATAAATTTTGGGAAACACCCAGCTGGCAAGTCACCAGTTTTTCAAGGAAGACTTTTATTACTATTAATAGTATTATTAAGTACTACGCTGCAAATGCTGTCCAGAATGGGTTGTTTGTTGGGCGTTTGGTTTGAAGTTCGTGTCCCTGGAGGCACATTTCCGAGAAGCTGCATAGGTCTGTGGTCTGACCTCAGCGGCACCTTCCTAGTGGAGAAGAAACGAACACGCTTTCCAGACAATTGGTCACATAAAGCTCTAAAGGATTATTCATATTTTTATCGTGCTAAAGCCAAATGAGTTTTCCTTGCGTGTGCTTTTCGCAGCTACTCTTGAGTCATAGGGTTGCTATGATTTTGTCACACTTCTTTACACAGGCAGCTGCACTTCGGATAGTGGACCCCCCATATGAGGTAGCCTGCAAGAGCAAGCTGTATGTCTGTATGGTTTTCCACTTTCTTCACAGCTCAGGTTCTCTTTCTATCTCAAAAATTATGACTGAAAATAAGAAAAGGAGTCTTTTTACAAGTCTGACTCCTTTTCCTCACCTCCACCATTTCTTGTACGAGTGAAATCACTGTATAACTCTTCCCTATACATATATACATCTTGAAAAGCAAGAGCACTATATGTAAGAAGTGGCTATCTTCATATTGCTTTCTTCTCTGAAGACAAAATTTTAAAAAATTACAAATTTTTTAAACATAATTAGCTTCCCATCCTCAAAAGACTAAATAGTCACAAAATTGGAAGGAGCATTTCTTGCCAAGCTCTGTTAGAAGCCTGTAATCGCAAACCAGAATATATAAGTAGGTCAGATAAGGAGTAGGCTGTACCTAAATGAGCCATTTCTTCTTTAGCATATATTAGCATAAAGTTTTATTAATATCTATTACAAAAAATACTAAAGCTTGAGATCATTTTCTAGATTTCAATATGATTTAATGCAAATATTTTCCATTACTATAAATGCTTTGGCCAAACTGCTCAATTTTCACACTATCCAGCTACTGGCTTCTGTTCATGAACTCCTTTTAACTCCTTTATGCCCCTGTCTTAAGCAGATCCATTTGAGTGATAAAAAGACTTCTCAGGGCAAGCGGTTTGTATTTTAGGAACTTCTGTATAGAAATTGCATGTTTAAAAGTAAGAGGGAAGATTTAGCAACTGTAGAGCATTGGACTTGTCTTAGAACTGCCTTTCCATTTCGCCACCCTTTTATCTCCTGCAACTATAAAAGGATGGGATTAACCCCATTCCTGTCATTCCAACCTGTTCCAATACATACTTTCTACTTCAGATTTCAGCCTTTCCTGAGAAAAGAGTTGTTTTAGTACATGGACAGGTAACTTAAAACTCATTGTGTCTGAAAGAATTTTCCTCTTCTACAAAGCACTGTAAATGCCCAGCACAAACATCATGATTTCTAGAAAGATGACTTGTCCTGCCTTTTGTCTCATTTCTCATGATCTTAAACAAGATTCATATCCATTTTTGTATGGGCACATGATTAGGTAGATTGATTCATAAACATAGGATGCTCTAAGGAAAAATAATTGAATATATTGTTATAAAAACTTTTGCTCTTCAAAACCTAATGCTGTCCTTCTTACTGAAGCCTAAGACCCACAACATATACACAAGGCTTCCCTGTGTGAAAGAGACAAGACAACCCTCATGACTTTCACGTAGCCAGCAGTAAATATAAATATGTATTGACAGTTTTTCCCAGATTGTAAACAGCAAAGATCTGGCTATCAATTATCAAATATATAGTATGCTCTCAATTTTCAACAGTTTGAGCAAAAACATTTGGAAGGCAATGGACACATGAAGAGTTTTCAGATGCACTGATTACTTCTTGCAGCCTTAAGCCCTCCAGTGACTAAACAGTGTCTCAAAAATGTCAGCAATGACAGGGTCTGCATTAACATCTTTATGTTAAAAAGTTAACTACCCTGGATGCAGTGTCACACAACCACACAAGCAGCCCAGGTTTCATCAGCCTCAGAAGTCTTCAAATTGGCATTTTCTCTTGTGCTCTCTACCTGTCCCAGAAAGGTTTGCACTTTTTATATATACTACTGATCTAACTGGTGGGGAGTTCAACTCAGTGAAGGTACTAAGAAGGTCTAAAATGCATTTTGACTCACTTGGGTAACTGTTTATTTAGGACTGCTTTTGGGTACTTTGACCGCACTTATGAACTCTGAGATGCAAACATTCGCTACTGGTAACAATTACCTAGGCGTGCTCTTTCTTTTTATATCATTTTCCTGTGTTTTATTTAGCTTGGAGAACCACATCAGGATGTCACCACTAAGATGCGGTAGTTTAATAGGTCTCCAACTGCCACTCACCAGCCCTCCTGCAGACCATGCTTCTTACAAGAGACATCTTAAAATATATGAAAAACATCTGTGCCATCTAGACTATCACAATATAGTAGTCATTATCTAAATTCAGCTTCTCACTGTACTCTGTCTACATATAACTATATAAATATATATCAGAAACAATCTCTGCTTTGCCTGAATGGTTGGGAGACTCCTAACGAGTACTCCTATTGGCACATACTACAGGACAGTATAACTTAGACCTATTATTGCATTATATTACTAGGTGGTAGTGCAGTATTATTTTTAGGACATGCCTGTCAGCCTTCTTTGTAAGGGTAATAATGCATTTTAATGCCAGAGCTTTATGGCAATACTTTTAAACTTTTGCTGAAAAGGTGAGAATAGGCTTTTTGTTCTAATCATATAGCAGTGGTGTAATTCTACAACATTTCACAGGGTCATTTCAGCGACAATATTTCATTTCTACAAATTTCCATTGAGCTTGGCTGAGATACAGAGTACAGGAATTGCAGCATACTGACATTAACATTCAGACACATGAAAAATGCAATTCTTCGTCCTTTATTCTGTATTAGATGACAGAACGACGACACTTGGTCACCAATCATGACAGAGAAATTTACCTAGAGAAATCTAGAGAATTATTTATTGTTTTACATAAAAGAAAGCTTGAAGACTCCTAAGGCTAAGCCACACTACTGTTTCATGTTATCTGTCACCAGCAGCATTTCTTAACAGCATTTTATAAAAAGTTCATGATTAACTACTAAACCTGGCTTTTTTCATTTTCTTATACCTGAGAAAGCAAGAATTAAAATAAATAATCATGTTATAAAAATGTAATACATAAGAAGTATCTTCTCCTCTATTAAAAATTGTACAGAGTTGTGGTTTTCTGTGTACTAGAAGCTTAAATACTAACATACATACAATTATAGCTCAGCTTACTCTTATGCGCTATATGTTTCTTTAAGTGAAAACATTCTTATAAGGCAAGATCAGCCAGATGTCACTCATTTAATTTTCTTACAGCTTTGTCTTTCTTCACGTCAGATTTCTGTCCATTCACAGCAGAGGTTCTCTAAGTACAGTAATTCTGAAGTTAAATTCTTGAGTTCCCCAGTCAGCAACAAAATGCAAAACACACTTCTCCTAAGTGAGCCCCATTTAGCATGACTGGCAGTCTTTACTCAGGAGGTATGTAATGGAGATGTGTTCATACAAGCACCACAGAAACAAAATCAAATCTCATTTCACATATTGATGTGTTTGCTGCTCACAGGTTTTGGTTTGGGTTTTTTTTTTTTTTTTTTTAATGCTTATGTTTTAAAGCCATCTAATAGATTAGATACTTCATGTCTTGAAAGAATGCAGTCTCAGAGGGTTAAGTGCTCAGATTTTTCTGAAGTAAGGTACCTAAAAACTAAGGAACCTAACATTTCCAGACATAGAAACAATGGTCTGCAGCGTAAAAATCATCAGGACAGAGAGACAACTACGTGGATAGTGCAGTATCGGTATTAGTTACCCACTGAGAATTTAACAGTTCTGGGGGTTGTCAGCACCCCTGATGCAAAGACAGACGGGTACCTTCTGACAAATACTGAACTCTCCTTCAAACAGACTCCTGTGGGAAAGGGATTCTCTTTCAGACAACACCCAAAAAAATCAGTATAATGCCAACACCAAGTTTGTTTCAATCTGAATGCACCCTTCACACCATGAAGGAGTGCATTCGACTGAACTGCTCTGACACAGCAGCTGGAGTGCTCCATTTGCTACCCAGCCATGATGAAGGTGAAGATGCCAAGGTGAAATAACCTTTTGTCTTTGCCCTGACAACACTCCAGGTTTTGGCATACGTGTCAGGACTTTCGTGGTGTTATTTCCCTCTCTAGCTCTCAAAAATTCATCTCAGACTTCCTACCACAAAGTCATTTTGTTCCAGGCCTTGACATCCTTACAGAGCCACTATCGACAGCCCTCATGCTATGGTCAGCCAGAGTGTCAGCTCCTCAGCTCCCCTAACTCCAAACAAAATACAGCTGTGAAAATACCTCCTCTCCGCTGCCGCTGCAACTTCACACAAGCTGTTTAAGAGGTCTCCACTGTTTTCTTCTCCTTTCCCACAGCAGTTTCCACTGTATTACATTATTTACCAATCAAGACCCCTCCAGATCTTATTTCTTTGTCAAACACTAAGAAACAATGTAATTCCCCTAGGTGCCTTCTCAAAAATAGTACTTTTATTTTCCACACAAACCAAATAGTTAAGAAAAAGCAAAAAAAATTAAAATAAAATAAAATCAGCTTGAGACAGACTTTTGGCACTGAAAATATACCAGCCCAACCTGCTGAAAATTAGGAAGCTGAAAATGGCACCTTAAGGAGGTAAAACAGGGGTAGAAACCTTGACAAAAGGCCATGGCACTGGGATTACCAACACTCGTATTTCAAAAGACACCAGTGTATTTACTCAGGCTGAAATGTGAGGTCGCAGCCAAGGCACAAGCAATAAAGTGCTCCAAATGACTCAACTGGGCCCAGAGCTCCTCGTCCCATGCCAGGCAGTTCTCCTCCCTTCTTTACAATCCCTTCTTAAAGTGAGATGGAACAAGTGTCACCTCAAACATCACTAACATTTTTTCTTCAGAGTCATCTTAACGTCCAAATCATTGTTTAAATTATTTTGTAAGAGCCATTACAGAAGGTTTACTTCAGTACAGTAGTTATTGGAAAGCTGTGAGAGCAGCCACAACTTTTACACCAGTAATGCTTGCAGGATTGAGCCTTCAGATTAGCACCTCTTTGGAAAGGGGATGCAGCCTCCTGAGATGCTCATGTAGGGCCCAGCACTCACTGACTTCACAATTAACTAAAACACATCCAGTTTCCAACATCCCTAAGAGCTTGTTATTAAATATATTTAAGTCCAGGACTTCACATACTCTTACCCTTTGTACTCTTTCCTTGGGATGCAAGCAAGCATTGCACTTAGCTCCTAAGAAACCCTGATATATGCTGATATTTTAGTTCATGGAAAGTTAAAGGAAGAGGCATAAATACGGTGCCATCAGCTGGAACACATGGCCAGTGAGCACAAACAGGATTTTGCACAGGCAGCTATACGAGGCTCATGTAAAACTACAAAATTTTACAGGAAGACGGAGACTCCCACAAACCACCCTGAGTGGAAACCAGGGTAGTTGAATTGCTTTTGTTTTATTTTTAAAACAAATGGCCTACTGCATGAATCACAGCAGGAAACCAGCACACCCCATCCCCCTGTCCCTCAAAATAAAACTAAAAAGCCTAAAGCTTGACAGCAGAACCAGGAAGGCCAGCTTTGCTCTCACATATCTTTTTTAGCTTTGATTTGTTCACTGCTTCTCTCCTTCCCCCTCACCCGCTACTTTAGAAGCATGTCTTTATTGTAATGGAATAATAGATTATTCTACATATAATCTCCATGGGAAGAAAAGCAACTTCGTACTTGATTTATCATGTCATATTAAGCTACCATATTTCTGCTTGGCTGGGAAGGATGCCAACAGGCTCAGCATACCCCCTTCCACCACCTTCCGTCAAGGAAAAGATTTCAGGGCCTTCTGCTTCTTTCTAGCACCCAACAAACCACAGCTCTGATGATATTCTGCATTTTTATAATGCAGCTGAATGACAGAATATGTTTTCACCATGTATTCTCATGGCACTTGCTGAATGTTTAGTCAAATTTTAAGTACCACGACTGAAAGCTATTAACTAAGAAAAGTCATCCCTTATGAATTCCCCGGGAGAAGAAAAAGCAAATAAACAGAAACATGGGTATCAGCACCTTGTCACTGACATTGCTAAGTCTCAGCCCTACACTGAAGCCTCCTGGGCTACTCTGGCAGCTGGGCTGCTCCAGGTACACAGACCCAAGGAAAAGCCCAGATCCCATGCCAAGTGCCAGCCTTGCTTCAAGGGGTTACAGCATCAGGTGGAACCCTCTCCTCTTTTACCAAAAATTAACTGGAAAACAAATAGCTGAATCATTGTTAAGGAGTTTTTGGACTTCTGTAGTTGTTTCTCCAACTTTTGGGTCCAACAGAGCCAACCCAATACATTGACCAACATCAGTACCATCGTTGGTGCTATGGCAGATGATGTATGAGATGTATCATCACATTAGTTAATGGTGCTGTAGCCACAACTGACAAGAAAAAAGCCAAAAAGACTGAACAAACCAAAACCACCCTTTCCCTAGGGACTCCTGATGTACATTCCTCAACCATTCTGCAGAACAGGTACTTGGGTCACCAGAACCCAAATGAACTTTTAAAATAATTTCTGCTGGAAGCCAGTGCTACAGTCAGTGGAAACTTCCAGCTACTTAACTTTTGGTTACAGAGAACAGTTTCTACTCTGAAGGAAAGAGGGATTTCCTGCACAGACCTGAGCTGTTACAAGGTGGAGGTTTCTGAAACTTCACTTTTCATGCAATATTCTGACATTAACACAAAAATACCAGACAGTAAAGGCACCCTTTCCAAAGCATGCATGCATCCGTAAGCGCACAACACACAAATAAAACATGATTCAAAAGCTTCAAGAATTTTAACGTGTTTATATTCCTCTATATGACATTGCTAGTCAGCAATGACTTCGCCCAGGCAGAACAGGACAGCACTGTATGTCAGAAGTAGTCAGGGTAGGTTGGGAAATGTGATTTCATAGTATAACTAAGATCTAGGAATAATTTACTCACTCAAAGATCACAAAGGGGAGAGCAGTTTTACTTCTCCCAGCCGCTGACCAATATCCTGGAGGAGCTACGGTTTCTGTTAAAACAATCATGGAGAAACAGGCATTTTACAGTTTCAAAATTTGTTTTCAGTACAGAAATAAGTGAAGGCAGTTCACACTTTTCAGGAAACTCATAAAGGCAGCACAGAAATGTCAGAAACCCAGTTACGATCTCTTCAGTGATTAGAAAGTTTGTGCCATTACAAATGGAAGAATATCTTCACATCGAACCTAACACTGTTTTCACACAGCTGAAATTATAGTATTTTTTTTATTTCTTTGCAATCTGGCATGCAACCTGTTTTTGACTTGACTTCCGCTGTTAGTATGCTATTTAGTTCTTCGAACATTGTGCCATTTTGGCATTTTAACTGTTTTTCTGCAATTATGCCAGTTCCATATTTTTCCACAACTGACCTGTTATTTACCGTCAACATTATTTTTCTAGACTGTTCCAGAGTGTATCTCTGCCCTTACTGGCTTTTACAATATCTTTGTTTCAGAATCATCTGCAAATATAATCAAAATGTTAACTCTCTGCTTTCCAAGCATTAAAGCAGACGTTGCACAAAACCAGAGTACTGATCCTTGGTAGACACCTTCCTTGAACATGTACATGTGCCATTATAGCTTAGCACCATGGTATATGAAACATATTGCACTCATTACTATTATTGTCATCAATAAAGAATATGCGCTAATATAGTGCAGGTTAAATGAAGTAAAGAAAATTCACTTTTATAAAATAGGTTTCTGATTATAATTGCAGTGTTGCACTCTAGCACACCCTAAATGACACACAACCACACCTAGCAATCAGATCTTATTCCAAAACAGTAGCATCCTCAGCACCAGTGGAGACCATGGTGAGCAGCATGTGGTCATCCCTCTGCCTCCTGCAAACTCACCCTGAGCTGTACCTGGGGGCAAACGTTGTACCTGCATCACTAAACCCCCGGGTGCCACTCTGCAGCAGCCTCCACCTCACCAAGCCATGGTGGCCGGACCCAAGTTGCACCTTCGTGGTGCCACCTTCCTTTCCAAGTGGGACCAGGAGGCATCGCATCACCTGCTCTGCAAGCACTGAACCACTACAGTGGTTGTTCCCAGGATGTCCCAGAGTCCCAGAGACTGTTGTTCCCAGGAGCAGTCGCCCTCTGGCTTCTCCAAACATTGTGTAAAGCGCTTTAAGAGTAATGTTTTTATGGCTGATAGCAAACCATGAGACACTACACACGATGGCGTTTTTAAACTTGAATTAGTTTATGGCTGAATCAGCAAGTGCAGCTTTGAATGCTCCAAAACTACACTGTGCACATATGAAAGTATTAACTGAGTTAAAATTCTTTACTCTATTTTCATTTCTAGCAGCCCTGAATTGAAATCATGGATTTTGGAAGTAGGACCCCCAATACACTGGTTACTTCAGAGACTTCTGGTTAAGTGTTAAAGCAACAAAGGACACACAGGAATTACAAGCTGTTTTGAGATATTCTTTTTTTCTCTTTGTTTCTATGGAAACTGAAACCTGTTGGCTTTCTCTTCCTATTGCTGCTTTCAGAAAAAACGCAAGTACATGAACACTTTCACTTAATCTCTTGATTTTACTTTAGCAGAAATCCTCATTCTGCAAAACACTTAAAAAACCAAGAAAAAAAACAACAAAAAAAAAATCCTTTTGGTATGATGAGAGCATCCCGTACCGAACAGTGGGAGAGCTTTGCTACTGCTGCTGATCTGCTTCTTCCTAAAATCCTCCTGATTCGGCCATTCATCTGATCAGCAACAACAGGGGGAAAAAAGTACAGAGAGAAAGAAAACATTCAAAGCAATAGCTGAATAACCCACTACCACTCAACGATATTTGAAATTTTGCCAAATTAAACAGAAGACCAGCTAAATTGCTCTTCCAGTATACTCCATCATATGCTTACATTTCCTATAAACACTTTATCTATGATGATCCTGCACCTTCTTCAATGGAATGCCGTTTTGATGCAACAGCAACAAGGAAAAGCCCTGACCACAACCCCAAGCATACAATATTTATCAATGACAGCTTTCCCTCAACCGCTACAGATACACTCCACTTGCAATACAAACCAAACTAAACCTCCTGGCAGCCTCTCACCACAAGTCACCAAGCATACAAGGCAAGCCAGGTGGGCATTGATTCAGCCTTACAGTCCCACCAGGACTTCAGCTGCCGCCCTGCTCAACACAAACTGTGCTGGGTCCCCGGCTGAGTCAAGGGGACCCCTCTGAGTAGTCCCCAGCTGAGCCGAGCCATGATGATCTCCTCCAAAGGGCCTGTTCCAGCTTCCCCACTGGGTCATGTGAGAGACAATCCTCGCAGGGCTCCGGCTGGCAGCCCCACAGCAGCATTTTGCAAGCCTGGCCTTGAGGGACCCTTGTGCAAGGCCACCATGGAAAACCTCATGTTCCCCACACCCACAGGCAGCCAGCAGGAATTTCTGCCTCACATGGAGGCACCACGGTCCTACAGTAACTCTCAGACCCGTGGCCACAGTGAGTTTGCCACGGCCACACAGGCAGCCACAGGAGTAATTAAATTGAGGAAGGCTCTTCAGGGCAACAAACCGTCTTGCTAGCAGACAGGCCAAGGTACACATGGCACTGAAGAGCATTCACAAGCATGTAATGCTTGTAGACATGTCCACAGCAGCTGCTGGAGCTATGGAGCAGCCCATGAAACAACCTCCTCTCGCACAGGGCAGACAAGCATCCTGCCAGAACCACAGCTGGTGCCATTTGCACACCTAAAGCTTCCAGAAATCTGACCGAAACATGTTCCTTCCGGTATCCAGAAGACAAGGAATACTCAGTTTGCCATCACCTGCAAACATGTTGACCTAGCCGAGCTGCCCACTGGAGCCACAAATGCCAGCCTCCAGTGGGAGGTTTTCTTCTCCCGCCCTACCACTTTCTGCCTCATCTGGGACCAGTCTTGTACTGCCACCCAATGAAGCCAAGGGCAGCCTCCCTGCATCACCAAGCCCTGCCCCTATTCTCCAGCTTCTCTACTTATGCTCCTTGGCATCTATCACTGATGCTTTCAATATATTCTGCCACCCAATTTTCCTTCCTCGGTCCTCAGCAGCGGTCCTGATTTTGCCCAGTGGAGATCTCCCGCTCTCATTGACTTTCCCAGGTTGACAACAGAACAACTAATTAAGATGAGCGAGTACTTTTCATGAAAATGGTGAGGGAAACATCACTAACATTTTAACTATGTACGTCGGCAGCTTCACATGGTACTATTACAACTAAACAACACTCACTTTTACTCACCTCCTTCCCCCAGCCAAACCATTATTTTCATAATGCGATATAATTTCTGGCATCAAGTGATATTAAAAACAAGGTTAATGTGAATTTATACAAAATGACATCATCTTCTGCAATCTAAAGACTGCAGAATGTGCAAACAACTTTGATCATTTTCCTTCTACAGTCTTATAACTCACAATGACTCGTAAAAACAGCCATCATCTATTTTGAAACAGACTCTCAAAGCTAGACGTAGAAATTACAGCTGGAAACATCACCCCTATTTTCACCAAGCAGAAAAAAAAAGCAAAGCAAGACAAAAGCTTGATACTGCAATATCCAGACAGTTTGCAGTACATGTAGGAAACAAAATTATACAACAAGAAACAAAGAAATTAAAAATAAAAAACCTTTTTGGTGAACCAAAAAGTATCCTATTTTTATGTTTAATTGAATGTTCTCCAGACAAGACATCTGAATTCAATTAACAGAAGTTTTGTTTTGGGGGTTGCATTTTTTTTTTTTAGTGGTTTTGTTTTGTTATTTTAAGTACTGAAAATTTAACTATGTGAACTCATCGTTGCTGAATGTCAGGATCACGGGATGGTAAAAGCATAATCCAAGTTTTGAATAGCTCCTTAGGAAAAGTTGTGTGCAAAACAAATGTGGAATGCTATCATATTGAAATATCACAGAGAGATGTGCAACAGTCATGCCATTACTAATTCATACATTCTGAATTTCGGTAGCTGTTTATCCTCAGAGTCTTGAGCACACAGATGATGTGCTAATTTGTTCCCAACAGTCTCATTTTAATGACTTCAGAAGACAGATTAAGGTTCTTCTTGTTCCTGGTAATATAAAGGCCACTCAAATCAATAAACTTGAAAAATGCATGTAATTAAGAATTCTTTTTTGCCTAATATTCCCAGATATTGTTTCACACCTGACAGGCAGAGACTGATGCACAGAAAGTTCTGATGCAACAACACAGAAACAGTCAGTAGCTTCTTTCTGCTGCCACTGATGGCAATTTGGGTTTCTCTGAAAGCACAGCCCTGGTGTCAACTTTTCAATTTTTATTTCAAGTACGTCTCAGAGGGATTCTAGAGGCTAGACTTGACCTACAGGAGGTTTCCTTTGCCTTCCTTTAAGAAGTGTGAACAACCACCCAAACTTAAACAATTCCACCTCCAAAATCTGCCCCATCCTGAGGGATCCCAATCCCGATTACACCTGGGACAAAGCATTGCTGTTACAAGACACTGAGGAGCAGAGTGGTCTATTAGGTCTGCAATATCATGCACTGAAAGCCATGAAATCCTGAATACCCACAAAACCTCACAGCAGTATTAGACACAGCACATGGGAGGAGGATGGAACAGTCCTGCTAAAAGATACTAAAATGGAGGCAAGCTGCTGCTACCAATGAGAGTGGAAAGCAGTTTAGAGAGGAGGGATGGATTTTAGCTGCTGACATAGTCAAGCCATTCAATACAGATAAAATAGTTATTTCAGACACTGATTAGTTTGTTAACACATCACAACAGACTATTTTCTCACTCTGTTTACAGGTGCTACCCTGGCTGACCTGCTATATAATATTCTGCATCATGAGATCTTTTCTCTTCCAGAGGCTGTACATAGAGAGATGTCTCAGGCTGTTGTGCCTTGCACAACAGCCATGACTATTCTTTTCTTACAAAAAGAAAGACAATTTAAAAAAATCACTATTGTCCTTTCTAGCATCTGACAAAAACACACCAAAAGATTTGTTTGCACAATGGCCAACCTTCTTTTCCAAAAGTATTTGTCCAAAAACAAGAGCTGAGACTGAAGTACAGATCTCAGCAAGCAGAGGGTGAGAGCAAGAAGCCTTCCAGCACTGTCCACGTGAATACTTTCCTTTGCACAGCTTGAGCCCATTAGCTTCTTTTGTTGTCTCTACAGTGTCCAATAAAAGTAACTAAATCCAGCCTCGTTTGTATTGCCCATTATTTAAATTCAGGCCTCTCTTTCCTCCAGTTTTAACATGGCAAGTTTTCTTGGATTAATAAACTGGTTGTCCTATTAGATCTCCAGTCTTACGGGAATAAAAGTCTGGGTTATTACAAGGGTGGGGATGTGCATCTTGTGACCTGCAAGTCCTCTGTGAAATTGTAAATGCATCACAAAGTCTACAACAAAATACTCAAACCACACAACAATGTCACAATACACACAGTAAACCCAGCCCTAATTTTAAGGTACTTTTTTTTTTTTTTTTCTCCAAAGTAGCGAATGTCAGTTTCAAAATAAGCAGATTCAAAGTTCGGTAAACTAGCTCATGCTCTGGAACCAAAGCACACACATTCCAGTGAGAGGATCAAAGGCCACAGAACATCATTATTTTCCATGTAAAACTGGGCAGAGGCCCTATACCATGTCTTTTGGGGTGAATTGCCATCTACAAGTTCAGAAAAATCATTTCTGTGCCTCAGGCCACACAGTTTCAAATGGCAAAACATTTCTTTCCAAATTGTTACCTATCACATCTGACTTGACAACACATTCACAAGAACAAGTATGTTTGTTTTTCTAAAGCTATTCTATATATAAAATTAGCTTGTTTAGTGACACTCCGGTGGTGATCCGAACCAAAAGCACTCTCCTACTCTATCTTGGAGCAAGTTACCAGTTCACAGCTAACACTGGTAATGCTGGGCATATGCTTGGTAATTCTGACGCGTGAAAGCCTAGGATTAACTGCAATACTGAGGAAGAGCAGTTGGGATTATTCAGACAGAGAGCTAGTCTCCTACTTTTCCTGCTAAGTTACACTAAGGAATATAGGTGGAAAGACTCATCACTCAGCATTTTTAGTCCCGTTGTTCAAAACATTAAGAACAGCAGTATAAAAGGGTCAGCTACTGTTAGGGGAAAGGACTGACTGCCACCCATTCGAAGAGAGCACAAGTATTGCAAGGCCAATGCAGATACAGGGCACTAACACTGATGTTGATAGCTGGCACTGGTTTAGAAATGTCTGGAAATACGCAATGTCTTGGGGAGGTATATAATATTAAACTGGACATCTGTTCTTAAACCACAAGAATTCACATGCTTTGCTTTTTGATTTCCAACTTCACTTTGTCAGGAGGTCAACCTCCAAATTCAATCTGATGCTAACCCTCTCGCTGTTTTCTACGAAAAGCTCAAGACAGAGATCCAAGAAAAGCACAAGCACAGCTTTCTCCTGGCACCTAGGAAAATTTCCCAGGAGCAGCTACGATTGTTTCGCTGGTCGCTTGGCTCCGCTTCTGGGACAGTCCCGCTCCACTGCCGCTGTCAGCTGGGAGACCTGGCCGCTGGCGTGGCCGAAGGCAGCCCTCTCCTGCTGGCCGTGCTCTGCAGTACCTCTGCCAGCCTCCCTGGCTCTCGCTGCCACCTCCCCAGTTTGCTTCCCTCCTCAGACCGTATCTGCAAAACGCAACCCGGCTCCCTCAGGCTGGGGCTCAGCGCAGCATCCTCCCAAGTCATGTTGCGCCCACAGCCTTTCTTCCTCCTTGCGGTCAAAAGGGATGATGACCCTGAAGGGGGATCGTGTGGGACAGAAGACAGATAGAAAACTACTCCTGTTGAAAACCTTGCTCAGTGAAAAAAAATAACTTACGCTGCTTTTTCTGAGCACTCACGGAGAACTTCTTTCCACCATAGCTCTGTAGGTCTGCTGGTGACCCAGGAGCTCTCCTCCCCCTGGCTCCCACACAAGCTACTTGTTCAAGGCCGTGTCACGAGTAAACTATTATCCGCAGTTGTTTATAATACCAAGCCTCGCAGCGCCTGTATTTTGTAAAGGGACAAGCATCCAGCTCAAGCACACAGAGTTTAACCCTTGGGCAAAGTATGTAGAGTGAACAAACACAGCCAAAAATGCCACATAAAGTTCAGATTCTTTCCTGAAATCAGAAAGCATCTCCCTTCTCTCCCCTCCCAAAGGCCAGAAGGGGTTCTTCTCATATCACGGTCCTGTATAAACAGGTTAGGAAATTGTACCCCTCAGTTACTGCCCAGCTCTTCCACTCGTAGAGTATTTACAAAGTATTTACAGAGTCCACCTGCTTTCAGTGAGAGCCGTGACTTTCGAAGGCAGAAGCAAAGCAGTTGATACTGCTCAAAACAGCTCAAGTCCATTTTGACAAAGACTGTTACAGCCAGTTTTATTTCAAAACTGAAGTGTCACGACGAGGTTGTAAAAAAACTGACTTATTTTTGAAGTGCCAAGTATTACAACTCTAGCATTCACCAAAGAAATCAGCAGAATCTTTTCTTCTTCTTTTTCCAGAAGAGACATATCTTTGAGTCTTTGCCACAAGAAATGTTTTTGTCCTACATTTTTTTATAACCTCCCAGAACATTTTTCTCCTCCCTTAATTAAAAAATGTGGGTTTTTTTCCATAGCTTCTACACAAACAGCATCGGAAAGCCAAAATGTTTCTCATAATCTAACTTTTAATGAAGAACTTGCTACTGATACTGACCTTGTTACAGACAGATTCTCCACAACAGATTTTTCTCTTCACATATCTTATGGTTGTCCCAGTTCTCCACATAATCTCATTATCATTGCTATTTCCAGTTCAAATTTATCTGACTGCAGCTTCCAGCTATTGCTTCCTGTTATGACTTTCTCACGTACTGTAATTTCCCTGGTATTTTCTCCCTGCAAAGGTACTTGACCGCTGTGATCAAGTTATGTCACAGACTTCTTTATGCTAAACCAATACCAAGTTTCATATAGCAAGGTATTTTTTCCAGCCCTCAAATGATTTCCGTGGGGTTTTTTTTTCTGGTATGTTCTCCAATTTGTTTTCTCCTCCAAAAAAACATGGCCGTTCAAAACTATACTATGCACAGAGATAAATGTAATCACACTGTTCTTCTGTTCACATGTACAGGAGCAATTAATTACTCTATTACCACAGCATCAGTCTGAAGGGCATATTGATGCATGGGAAACAGAAGATACAACACAAACTTAAAGTTGAATATTGACCTATGCAATCGAGTAATTATATATATTTAAGTATTTGCAAGGATTCTAAAGCTGGATAGCACAAACATTATACTTGTGATGTAGTGACTGCTGCTTTGGTCAAAATTAATAGATAATTAAATATACAAAGTACCAGTCTATTCCTGCAAGACTGAGAGGATTGTTCACATTTTAACAACCAAAACAGGTTTTACTCCTTAAATTACTATACTTCATACCAGCACACTAATAGCCAAGAAAAGCTGAACAGGACAATGCTGTTTATTAGTGTTTACACATCTTACTTGTCCAACTCATTTTCAGAATTAGTCTTTAAAAATTCTGCCTTTGACCTATGGGTTGAGACTAATTTCCATTTGGTCACAGACACAATACATCAAATATTTTTACTCAAAAAGACAACAGGTACTGACTGATTCTAAATAGACACTAGCAACGTATCTCTGTAGCAAGTTAATAATAGCTATAATTTAAAACTGCTATTTTGTCAATAGCCATTGAACCATACCTCATGTCCATTACCACCATTAAGTATTTCCGAAGCAAAATAGCACATCTTGCATTCCAAAGATTAACTCTACAGCAGCAGAAGTCAAAATGTGACTTTGTAATGAAATCTGTTAACCTCCACCCCCCAGGCCTCTTTTTTCTTTAACTAGAGGCAATTTCCTACACTGTCCTGATAATTTAGACAGATGTACACAGAAGTGCACAGACACTTCCTGCCTGGACATAGCTCTTAAAACAAGGCAAGAAATACAAATACTTAGCATCTGCCCTTTCAGCATATTATCAACAAAGACGATGCCCAGAGAATATTTTGAAGGTTCTTAGGTCTTTCAGTTCCCTCCTTGCATTTAAGTATCACAGATTTTATCTTTCAGATTATTCTCAAATACAGATCAACTGAACCCGAACTAGCAATTTCACATCTAAACCCCTCCAAGTGTTAGCATATGCCTCTGCAATTCCGCACTGATCTGCTGGCAGATCTTTATATCTTGAAGCTCTGTGAGTACTAGAAACAAGAAAAACATTTTTTTCCAGAGGTCTCCAGTAGTTCTTTTTCACATTCCATTTCCATTAGAAGTTCTTTCTCCAGAACAGCATTTCTATCCTGCATCTGTTGAACAGCTCTCATGTTGACAAGTTCCTCATAATAAATGATGAGCATTGCAAGGGCTGGCCATAAAGCTGGTGGAAAGCAAGAAAACATATTCCTTTCTAGATTTTGCCAAAATATGCACTGATGACAATAAAAGCAGGAAATTGTGGACACCTCTGTGACCCACAGTGGGTGGTGCAGACAGCAAAGCCATACCTGGAAACAGAAAGAGCCTATCACCTCAGTGGTGGGCAGCACTCAGGCTAAAATGCTATAGAACCAGAGGGCATTGGGGCCCTGAGGATGTGATGACCTTTGTTGGTGACACACTTCTGCTGCTCTGGTCCCATATGCGAGGAACGCCTGCCCTCAGCCATGGACATCTCTGCACGCTCCATGGCCTCCCAACACTGCAGGTGGACCTTGTACCACTGCTTGGGTCTGACCGGAGGTGGCTGCCACGTGGCCTTCAGCTGGTCTCCATCAGCCTTGCAGCAACGGCAGTTGGGGACAGGCAGTGAGCTGCGCCTACAACCAACAGGCACTCACCTCCTGTCCTCACATCCCATTTCCACTCGCTGAGAAACTTCAACAGCTTTGGCCACTTCGACCGGTATTTTCCACATCAAACCTTGTCTTGTGCCAGAGGCTTTCAGGAAGTAACAGCTGCTACATGCAAAAAGGAAGTCTTCTCTTATCAAATGTGCAAGCAAATGCAATCAATGAGTACCCAAGAAAGTACTTGTTTAGCTCACTGTGAAGAATTGCCAGCGGTAGATGGCATAAATCTTACTGAGGCGCGTACTGGCTTCACGAGAGCAAGCCAGGAAATACTGTTCGGTGTAGTACCCTACTGACCCTGTGGAATAAGCAAGGGACAAGCCGCAGAGTAAAGAAAACAGGATCTTTGAGATCCTGGAGAAGGGAAATAATGAGTACATCTGCAGAGCTAATAAGAAATCCTGCTCTCACAAATGTCATCTCAGCTAGCAAACATTTTTTATAGAGAAGTTAATTTGTTTTTTTCCCCAGTCGTAACTGTTACCTAATAAAAACAAACCCTAGCCTTCTTTCCACCAAGCTCAGTTTCATCAATCCTGTGGCAGAAATGCAACATTTTTTCACCACTTGAACCCAGAACAGTTCCAGTAGTTCCTCCTGAACATGGCAGAAGTGCCACCAAGCACACACAGAAAACTCTCAGCATCCCTCAGACAAGGGACTTGAGCCTTTTGACATTTTCACCACAGATATTTCAAGTTGTTTGCATTTGCAAACCTACCAATCACTTTTCTAAGACTTTTTTTTTTGTGAAGAAGGCAAAATAAGAAAGTTCAAAAAGTCATTTCTTTCTCTAATGCAACTGATCATTTCTCCTCTCTCATCTTTTGGCTTATCCAAAAAAGGATGGGACAAGTGTAAAGGCTACTCTTGCCCCTCTGTTTCTCAGGTTATTAACTACCAGCTCCTTTTCCATCCCTCTAAAAAAAAAAAAAAAAAAAAAAAAAAAAAAGTGCCTGTTTTATAACAATGCCTAACCATTTCCAATGGCTAAAAACACTCCCATGCTTCTCCAGAGCCTGTACCTCTAGAAGAGTAGTGGCCATGAGATCACCACCACCACAACCCTCAAAGTAACTATGTCACTGCAAGTAAAATTACTTGAGTAAACAGTGCGTAGGCAGGAGGTGTGGGAAGGGAAGGAAGGTATTACACCTCCCCAGAGGACCTACCACAACTGCAAGTATCACTTGCATTGTCCGCTGCTTGGTCTCCTGGCATCTCCTACCGCATCTGTGTGAGCTCTCTCCTGCAACAGCCAATTCAACCCCCACCTCACGAACACAAGAGTTTGACAGCATTATTACTGAGATAGGTATTCCCTAACTAAAGGATTCAAATTATTCTTAGTCCTAGGAAACCTTAACTGAAGTAGTATCTTTCATTATTGTACAACCTCTATGCTTTGGGCAAATTATTTGAATCTACAACGAGACCTTCAAGCACATGCATGAAATCCCACAGCCTGTGGATTCCAGCACGCGGCACAGTTTATTGCCTTTTTGTTGCTTTTGTAACTCTCTTACTCAATTGCCTAACTATGAAAAGCCCAACATATGTCTCCCATCTTTCCATATATCTTCAAACCCCTTTGACCTACTTCACAAACAACTGCAACCAGCACACTAACAGCAGAAAAGTTTTCTGCCACTTCATACAGCAATAACTTCCAGAGAAACAGCAGTAAAGGTAATTGCACTCAAAGCCTTCCCATTTCTGGAATAAACATGTCACCTGAAGCAAGAAAAACTAATTATGAAGAAATAAGAACTTTCTAAGAGAACAAATCTTGTTCCAAGATAGAAGGCCTTCACCCAATTGACAGAGGCATCAGCAGTTGCATATGCTCACACACTTTAAAGATCGTTACAAGGACTAAATCTCTACTGTGCTCTCTACCTACTGCAGTACCTATTTCTACAAATATGAGTAACTCCACATACAAATTAATGTTTACAAATTATTGTATGTGTCATGGATACAGATATGGAAACCTTCCAAGGTTTTTTTTGCACAAGAAGTGCTATCTGGTCTGAGGGAGGACTATTTGATGTGCGGGAGAAGTATTTAGGACCACAGGCTCTTTCCAAGGACAAGCAGTGGATAAATGATAATAAAACTCAACTGCTTTCCATCATTCCCTTTATCAAATGAGTTACTCAGAGACCCGAACAGCTACTCCCATTAGCCATCACGAATGCTGGATTTGCAGACTATGGCCACGATAAAGATATTGTTTATTCCAGCAAAATTAAACATACAGCCAAAGAAAGGCAGACTGTACATAGGACAAACTAAACACAACGCTGTTTTTCTTTATGTGATGATTGCTGAACTTACCAGAATGGAGACATAGCCTGGCCAGACAACCAGAAAACTCTTAGGTCCCATTTGCACTGCCCAGCGAGGTCCTGCAGGAGACATCCAGCTAGTCCTGGAAATGAGCCACACTGATATTGCATCAGTCTCACTGCACTAGCACAGTACTCTGCTCAAGCTCATTAGTCTGATTAGTACACAAAGTACTACATTAACTAAAGAAAACTTAAGGAGACTACAGATTATTCTCTGATTCTTCTCATCTTCAGTGGAATTGCAGGATTCTGCCACTCCAGTAAGCCTTTTACACAACAAACATACTTGCCCATAGTATAGCCATGTCTTTTCTCTTTCCTGAATGAGAGCAGATCTCCGTGGAGACCCTCAAAATCCAGTATCTTGCTATCACTTTCTCTCATTTTCACTGCATGCCTAAGTCTTCCTTCCAACATGGTATGAACCACACAGCTTTACAATATTTCTGTCTGAACTTGCAAGTTTAGACGCCTACAGTGCCTGCAAATACCGGAACAAAGTTTTCCATCCAGCTTCATCAATCAAAACAAAATTATCCATTTCCCCATGAGCTAAAACTGCACAGTCAGTTGTCACTGCTTAAGGAAGGCTGTCTTGGCAATTCCTCAAAATCCATCCATCCATGTTGAGATTGAGATGTATCTAATAATCTGCGTCATATGGTACACACATAACAACAAGAGATCTAAAGAACAGAAGATCCTATCCTGAAGTTCCTACTGTTTCAGTTATTTTTGTTAACCTTAAGCAACGAAGATCAACAGGTTCAGATGCACCCTGGAAGATGCATAGAAAGGGTTGTATGCTTTCCAACTTTCTCCAGTTCAGCCTTCTTACTTCTGCATTGGGATATGAAACTAAATGCAATAAACCCCACTATTTTCCTTTGCCTGTCCCACCAGTTAATTATTAAAGCAGTGACTCTCCCTGGTTCTTACGGTTTAAGTCATCTCCTCTATCTTACACTCCCGCAGTTCTGTTGTGTAACACAATCAGTTCATATTGCTCCCCATTAAACCCTTTAAGCAAAATTTAAATACAAGGGAAAATATAGGGCTCATGATTGTTTTCACTACCTTAGCTGAGGAAAAAAATCTCAAGACAATTTTTCCAGTTACCGTTTTCTATTAACCTTACCACGATGCCTCCTTGTGACTCTCCCTGATTCTGTTTTATTTCTTGATAACCTACTGAATCGTTTACCCAGGAGTGTCAGAAAAATCCCGTAGTGCTAAGGAAGCTCACTGTAGGGCAGGATCACTCTTCTAATTTCTATTCCACCTTGAGTCTTGATCTACCACGCATTTTGTTCAAGGCAGGCCTTTGATGGCTATCCATGCACAGCAACAGTTGAGAAGATGACCAGAGAGAATAAAAAGGTCATGGTATTAATACACATTATCATAGAATCATAGATCCTCCCCTTTACTTTGTGGACCTGCTTTATTCTGCTCAGCCTCTTAGAGGGAGTTCTGGCACAGAGCTCTACCACACTGCAGAAGCGGAACACAAAGGCAACAGAAATCAACACCCAGGGCATCAGCCTTAAAGCAAATCCAAATACCCTCCAGCCCTCATCAGTGAGGGGGAACAGTCTGGAACTGAAGTGGGAACCCGCTCAGCGGAACTCCTGGCAAATGAAGACTGGATTTCCAGGGCCTAAATACACCACGTGCCACCCATCATACCGGAGGTATGTACAGATTCCATCACAATTACATTCGCACAAAGAAGTTGCTTCTTGGATTCTGTATCTTCCGAAAAAACATTTGTCCGACATTCACTTTCCTACGCATTCATGATAATGTTAGGAATGCCAATTGTTTGTGTAAGCTACTACTTCTTCCAAAATGGCCTAAAATGACTTGATAACAAAATTCCCTGCATTGGGTAAGATACTACTGGCTGGTTTAACTGCAAATTCAAGACTGAAAGCAGAAGCACCTCATCAGACAAACCTGCAGCTAAGCTTCAGCAGGACGGAGCAGATTGCCTGAGTATACTTCAACACCCTTAGTGCCCTTCTCAGCATCTAGACAACCTTTTCATCACGTAACAGATATAAACAAGTGCTGTAAGAAAGCAAACCTAATATACTTAAGACATTTTAGAAAGTTTTCAAACAGCAGAAGTTACTTTCCAAGTAGCCCATGGCCAGGTTATCAATTGCTTAATTCAATAGAAGGAACAAGAGCAGACACAACCACTCCAGTGCTACATCCTTATTAGGGCGACTTAAACCAATCTTGCACAAAATCTGTTTACAAGTCTTTTTAGCAGGGCCTTCTTGCCCCAGCATGGAACTCATCCGAGTTCTCCCTCTATCTCCAATTCAGGGGCAAATGCTGCCTATTCCCAGCACTAGAAAACATCGGAAAGCTTTCCTTTGCAAGAAAACACTCAGATAATTTTGGCAACCTTTGAAAACTTCAAGGGTGAAAACAGACCACCCATATGTTAAAGCTCTACACAAAGTTTCTCTTGCAGACGTGCAGTCCTCCTTTTGCTTAACAGATCACATCTCATGGGTTTTACGAGGTGGAAACATCTATCCTTATCGTGACAGTTCATTTGCTTTAGCAGACATACAAAAATACAGTAGAAGACAGAGGTCAACAGTCAGAAGTATATCACATTTTTAAATGATGGAAAGAAAGATACTTTGATATCTTACATAAATGACTCCATATGTTTTTCTGAAAGTAAAGTCTTCTGAAGGCAGCCAATAATATCCACAGTCAGATGCATTATATCTGGCACATGGAAAGGGAAAGGTAAGCAGCTTACACCTAGGATTCTACTGGTGGTATTTATTAATAAAATAAATCAACAAATTAACAGATCCTATAGTAACTGTTGAAATGGCTCCATACTGCCAAGGAGACTTTTCAGCACACTACGGTACGAAACTTTTCAATCCTGTCTCTAAACCCAAACCACATACATAGAAACTGCCATGACAGAAAATAATTACTTACATTAAGTTAGTTCAGCAATCTTTATCGTGATCTTGTAAGATTGTGGACTACAAAACTAAGCTCCCTTCAACAGAGATTTGTCAAAAGTATCACTTTAGCATTCTTTTTAATAAGACAAAATATTAAATACCTGTAGTTTATTGGATTTTTTTCAATTAAAAAAAACCAACCCAAAAACCCCCAAACAGTTGGGAATTTCCAAATATTTGACGTTACTACTCAAGAAATAAATAACTAATGACAAGTCTTTTAGGATCCAGTCAGAACAATGACCCACGCATGAATCTCATCCTTTTATGTTGAATTTGGTCTCCCACAATCTCTGCCAGGGTTGTGGAAGAAATGTACTGGACCTTAGACGTAAGCTGCCACAGAGCATCTTCAGGTACAGGGCAGAACACATACACAAAATAGAGGGGAACAGTAACAGTTATCTAGTTCTAATAATTAATCTTAGAGTGTTTCCTGCTACTATCCATCTCAGGCTTACATGATTTCCAATTGTGTGTTCATATTTTACGAGTACTTTTGAAGTTATAAAGAACTGAAACGGCCAACTCAGAGGGAAGGGCTTGTTTGATCTTAGTCTGGTACTTGAAGAAATGCAGAATTGTTAGTTTCACATAATGACCGCGCATCAACACCAAACCAAAACACAACTGTATTTGGCCCTCTGTGCTAAACTTAATCATTGCTATCCGAGAAAGACAGAAAATAAGTTTGTAACTGTATAATAAGAACCAAAAGTTGCACAAACCTCACTTGGGACATGCTGCAGTCTATAATCAGAATGGCATAATTTTGGTAATTACTCTGGGACAAAGGTTAGGACAGCTACAATGAAGCTTCCTGGCAACATGAAGCTGGAAGAAACTGTCAGCAGAGGAGGATTACACTTGGTTTATGGAGTGGTGATGCTGAGGATTAAAAAAACAGAAGTGAGGTGAAACTAAATAGTACAAGTCAACAAACTAAGCGACGCTCGCTAATAGGGCAGGAGCTTTTCACCTGGAAACAACATGCCCATATCTATAAGAAGATGACAATGAACATTAAGAAAGGCAAACAAGAGCCTAGTGTGCATCAGGGAAGTTATGCCCAATGGAGGAAAGGACGTACTAACACCAATGAACAAAACCTTGCACGAGACTATATATAAAATACCGTGTACCATTCTTGTCCATTTTGTTCCAGAAAGAGTAATTCACTCTATAACAGGTGCAAGAATTGTTATTAGCACCATCAGAGGAAAGGAGGGAGTCCTGCCAGAAACTAAAAGTGCTGTTTTTCTTCATGTGAAAGGGCTACATTAGCTTTTACAGGCTCAGAGGAACTGGAGTTATTTAAACTACAAAAAGACTGTGGCACAAGAACAAAGATGAATAAAGATGCCAGAGTGAAAAGTTTCAGCTGGAAGTGAGAGGAATTTTCTAAACATCAGAGCAGTGTTGTTTGGTAACAAGCTTTCAGAAGGAATGCAAAAGTAAACAAACCTAACTAGTTTTAAAACATTTTTTAAATGGATTATAGGACATAGTTGCTTACAATAGGAGGGGATTGGATTGTAGAGTTCTCCCTGCCTGTATTGCTAGCTTTGATTTCTGTATTACATAGCTGACAACTCTCTAGTTCTGCTCAAGAGAAAGAAAAGAGCACTTGACATTTCTTCAGGTAGCATTCTGCTTGTAGTTTGGCAGCTTGACAATTCAGCTGATATTATCAGTTATTTTTTTTCCCCAGTACAGCTGGTGTTCATAAAAGTGTCCTCAAACACAGCCATTTATGAACAAACCTGTTATCTTTATTTGTTCATGGATTCATGCATATTCTTACAAGAAAACAGAAGGGCAGGGAATTCAGCTACTGGGCAACACCTACCCCCTCCAGCTCCCTCCCTAATCTCATTTTATTGCCAAAGTATGCAAGTTGGAATCAGGAACACTCCAAAAAGAAGGCAAGCTTTCAAAGCGACCCTGCAGAGAGAACACGAAGGAGAAAGTGCACTGAAGCAGGATATCCAAGAATGGTACCCAACCCTTCGCTCGAGTTCTTAAGAGACGGATCATTAAGGATGCCTCAGTACGTTATCTTAAAAACATCCCTCTGCAGTTTCAAACCTATTTGCAAGCTCAGCCATCTAAAAAATTAGATTAGAAAAAAATACTTGCTAAGAAGGAGGGAAGTGTTCTCACCTCAGCTTACTCTCAGAGTTGAAAGACCTGCACCCAAAAGTTTCAATACTATTAATGTCGCCACTTGTCTTCACAGCTTGCTGCTCCAGAGACATGTCTAACCAGAGTGGGGATTTAGCACAGGATCATCCCCCACACAAATCCAGACCTTCAACTTACAGCCCAGTCAATGCACAGAGGCATCAATTGCCTTGAAATGCACTGAGGTGCCACAGGTACCTGAGAGCTAGACACACTCATCTTTATTTCACTAAAACCTACCTCAGATACTTTTCAGAACATTTACCACCAACTTTTCCTCTCTAACTTGCACTTCCTCTTTATTCTTTTTATTCTGGGGCAAACAATGTATGGTGATCTGCATTGAAAAAAATAATCGCTTGTAACAAGAAAACGTTACAAGCTAGACCACTTCTAATAATTGAGCTTAATCCACAAATACTCAACAGGAGAACTGAATTTCTTTACTGTGAACTTCTGGCAAACAGCAGCTTCCGCACCCTGTTGCTGATGGCCAGCATCCCCACGAGAGGGGTGGAATGTCTCTTCAAACACCGTGCCTCATTTATGCTGCTGAAAATACAAATCAAATTTGGAAGTGGTTTAGCATCATTATTTTATTTTTTTTTTGGCTTATTTACAACTTTCCACTCTTGACGACGCAACAAGAGCTAACAAACAGAAAAAATCCACCCTCATGTTTTCAACAAATTATGCCACATCATCTTGAAGTTTCAGTTGAATTTTAAAATTCAAGTGTAAGAGATAAAGTCAACAACCCTGAAACAGACAGGTTTGCTGATATGTGCTATTAAAAGCTGCTTATTTTGGTCAGACAACGCCAAAAGAGTAGGTTTGATTATGTTCAGAGTCTTTCCAGTAATTACACATCCAGAACCACCCCAGCGTGGCTTACTATTGAAAAACAAACAGCCTAGCCCATCTGCTTATCGAAAGGGAAAATAAAGGTAAGCTATTTTCAATGACATTCCAAATATATTCAGTAGTAGAGGCATACACAGAACGTGGGTTGTTTCCCCCATCCCAAGCCTCTAATCATGTTCTCCTCTGCTGAATTGTTGCCACAAGAATTCCTAAAATGTCAACTGTTCTAACATACAGGAAAAAATTGAAACAAAACATCTTAACCACAGCATTGCAAAGGTTCTCGGCATCTGGAGAAGATGCACATGATAGAGCAGTGTTTTCACTCTTAGCTTTACACTACAAATGTTTCCATAAAGCTACTGCTTGATACACATATTTTCAACGCTTCCATATAATGTGCTAAAGAAACGCCTGACATCTGCAAAAGACAAAGACAGCACTCCCGGGGAACTTGGCAGTGCTCAAATCGAGACCTTTGCTGCAATCAGTTTTCAACAGACCTAAAAATCATCTCCAAAATCTAACCCAGTTTATCATCTCCAGCTTTTGTAAATACCATTCTCAAGATCTGCAGACTGGGCTCAGTCATTTAACACAACTAACTTCTTGAATTTCAAATTCCCAGTTTTATTATCATCACACAAAGCAAACATTTACTTTCCCTATTCAAGTGTTAACACAATTTGAAGCAGCATGATGAAACCAGCTAGACAGATGGGATCTGGTATCATAATCAAGGCCAGAGTGTCCCTTTTGACAGGCAGGAGATTAATTGTTTAGAAAATTCAGAAGGGCAGTCTCCCAACATTTACATATAAATCCAAAGACAAAGTTAAGGATAAACATAAGTAAATACAGTTACATACTCTTAATTTAGCCAATACACTGTTTATTTCCATATCTCACAAAGTAAGCCAGTGAATTTGTTCAGTTTGTTTATCAGTTCACCAGTGGTAACTCCATGACTTGGGATGGGAAGAGAGGACACACGCCATGGGTGTGTTTCAGGACTGGTGCAGACATCCAGAGGCTGCACAAAACAGCACCCTCTTCAGCCTTCACACCCCCATGTCCACAGCTTCTAGACTAACATACAAGACTGATATACAAGACAACTTATTCTAATACCCCCAAAAAAAAAAAAGCTAGCGTAGAGCTACAGCATACTGGTCCAACCAGAATCAGTGTCATTATGAGAGGTAGTGGCTGGTCCTCGAGCCCCTCAGTCAGAGCCCAGAGTAGACTGGGAACTTTGGAGAGGGGGGTTCATGCTTTCTGGAGGAAGGCAAGGGTTTTGTATGCAGCTTAGGTCCCCTGTTGATAAGACTGAATCAACAGCTTCTGGTCAATAAGCCACAAAGCCCTTGTGTGCTTATGCCCAAAACCTTCAAGCTATTTTCAATGTTGTTGGTAGCATATAACGGCATCTCATGTCACTCTGCAATGGTCAGCATGGATGATTTGGCATTCGTCCAAATAGCATTTCTCAGCTGATATAATTCAATATTTTAACAGGTAACACAGACTACGCTATTCCTAAATCATTGGGACTACCAGAATATCACATCTCCAGTAGGGTGACCACCTCAGCTCAACACACACCATTGGTACACCCCGAGGGAAGTTGGCTTTCCGTCACACCCTTCATTCTACCTTCCAGCTCTACGGGAGACATTCACCAGCCAACACGACCAGGACACGGCCTACAATTAAGAGAAGACATAGCTACGGCACGTCCAAAACAATATTCTTCTACATCTGCTCTGTTTATTTTGGTTTTTAAACATTCATAATTTTTTCCAGCTGTTCAGTATCAGTGGAAGCTTTAATACAAAAATCTGTATTACATTCTTGATATCGTTTCACAAAACTAAAAAGCTTTCTAATTTGTCAAAGCCGTGCCTATCCCTGGATGCATTAAACTTCCAGAATGTCAGGAGAAAACAACTGAGTGCATGCTAAAATCCAAATACAGACAAAATGCATTAATTACTACGGTTCCAGACCTCTAAAGCAACAGAAAAAAACAACCCCTGTGAACTAAAATATGAATAAAGCTAAAATGCTACAGTTTCTGAAAAACCTCCAAAGCTTTATCTTGCTACTGCCAATGTTTTCCTCTTCAACCTTGCTTGTGTGCCCCCCCACCACACTTGCCATTACAACATTTCTAAATGCTTTTCACAGAAAACTAAAAGTGGCCAGTAAGTGTAAGGCTTTTTTTTTTTTTCCTCCCCTTGTAACTAGAATAAAAAAAAAAAAAAGAAGAAAAAAGTGACTCACCTTTGTTCGTCAGAGAAGCATCTTCTGTATTTATGGAATAAATCTCATACAAAACTAAACCCAAATTAATAGTTTTGTGCCTTCCATAATTGGTTTTTTCCTCTCTTCCTAAACTGGGAGATAGTGCAAAAACAATGTTATTGCAACCACCAAAGATGGTGTTAATTAAAAATAAGCTTACTTTGAGTATTCATTTTGTCCCAAACTACCTAATGTGACCCCACAAGAATCACTTAGGACACTATCAAGGCAAAACACTTTCAATTATGTGTATTAATGTATGATAATGTTCATAGAAGCCAATACTAAATTCAGATACCTATTTCGCCATATCCTTTAAAAGATTTGTTACCGAGGGCCGTGTTAGGACTATTTCTCCATCTATTGAGGATCATTTATGTTGGTACATCAGACAAATTGTGCTCAAAACGACCCCCAGTGATGATGGCCACTATTCTGAGCAGAGGGTGCCCCATGGCCAGGTGAGGTGACCCCTGGGCAACGAGGCCAGGGACAGATTCTGCCAGCAAGGAACGGCTTTCCAGGACCAAGATGTCAGTGAAGGAGCAGCCAGCCAGATCCTGGCTGTAAGTTAGTGTCCATGTCAAAAACCAATGTAAAACATAACTTGGTATGTGTGGCAGCAGCGGCACCCGAGTTTCTAAAAACAGCAAACAAGTTGCAATTGTCTTGCCCTTGAAAATTACCAGGTTTTATGCAGAAAACAAAACACCATATGCTGCTGGGAGGAGTAAAGCCTACTCCCCCAGTAAACCAAAACTTTGTAGCATGAACACAGAAACAAGTTTCCACTTCAGAAATTAAGACAATCTACACAATTTTTTCCCTGTATGACAAATTATATTCACACTATCTAGAAAATGCCAGCATTACACCCTGCCTGAAATACAGCACATTGGCTAAAATGTAACAAACAGGACATAAATGCTCTTTTGGCTTGAAGCAAATAAAGTGTTAAGCTTATTTTTCTGGAGTTCAAAAACGAGATACTGTATCCTGTGGCACCTGGAACAAAACACACAGTTGTGATGGAGACAAAATGCTGTCAGTTCTCAGTAATAACTAATGGACATAATAGTATATAAAACTTGGAATTGCTTAAAGCAGTCATTGAAAGTCAGATTTCACAGCTGTATGGAATTTATAGTCACTAGAGGATGGTTAGTCAAGGGTTTCTAGTTTGTAAAAAACTTCCTTCCATACAACAAGCTCCGCAAGAGTGATAACTGGTACACGACAACACACACAAAACCTCCATGAATGCACACCTTCGTACTTATCACTCTTTATATTCACTGCTTTCATTTTTTCCTAATAGTGTAGCTTCCCTAATTTTGGTCACAACTTACTCTCTTATTTTAAAGCTGCCACGTGCAGATTCAGCTGTAGTCTTACCTGAAACGCGACACACACTATTTGCTCCTTAACGAAGGGGTCACGCTTCCTGCAACACAGAAGCCCATCAAGTAGAAATATCTTATTGGGCTACTGCCACCTATTTCGCTATTATATTCTTCATAATCTGGGTGAACCAGGCCTAAGGCCTTTTTGGCCAACATGTGCTCATCAAGTAGCTTCAGAAATGCTGATTGCAGAACACTGGACCTACAACCCCTATGCGACAAACGCTGACCGTCACAAAAATGTGTAAGAAATGCTAGAAGCACAAAGGTAAGAAAAAACAGAGTGAAGTTATTCTTAAAATCAGTATGTCATCATTCACCGCCCCCCCACCCCCCACCTCAAGTCGAGAAATCTTTAACCCTACAGATCACCTAGAAAAACCTACTGCCATATGTAAAATTTGCCCAAAATACATAATTCTAGCCTGAAACCAAGCACCAGAGGAGCTGAGCCAGTCGCTGCTGCCTTTGAGCTATTTTTCAGAGCGCAGCTGTTCCCTCTCTCGGTTCTGTTTGTACATTAGCTGGCAGCTACAGTCGCCTGCATTTTTCTGAGAAAAGGGTTTTGATGCAGGTCCAACAGTGAGCAGTGGTTATTCGTTGTCTTTAGAACGTGGAGCTTTCTTAAATGTTAGTAGTAAATGTTAGCTATGTGATGACAATTACAAGATATTTCAGTATATATATTTATAGTCACTTTCAGAAAGAGAGATTCAAATGCACATCCAAATTCTTTCTTTAAGAGAACAGCAAAAGAGATATTCAGAAATTCCTGCAATTTCAAACATTCCTCCTTGAAGCTTAAAGCTGGAATACCACCTGATTCCTGATCGTTCTAGATACTTGTTCATGTGGTGCAGAGGATGGCACAGTGACAGAAATAAGCTTAAAACTCGAGTAATTTCTCATTCCTCCCTACAGCTATAAAAGGCTCCTTCTTTGTAAGTTCTTGTCTATCTAAAACAAAGCCTGTATTTTGTGAGGTTTACTTTGGATTTAATAATAAAGAACATGGTCTCCTGGACTGTTTCCTCTTTCTAGTCTCAAACATTCTTAAGATATCGACGCTGGGTTTTTAGTGTTGGTTTCTGATAGCCACTGTTTCTACAATCTTGCTCTGATTATCTCTATTTTTAACTTCAAAATTTCTCCCTTCAGTTTATAAGGAAATTATAAGGCAACTGGGGCACAACTTAAAAAAATAGATTAAAAAACCCATGAAACTTCTAGATTTAAGAACAAGAAACCACATAATCATTTTTCCAAACAGCAAAAATTAAGTCCAAGTGTAAGGTACTATATGTATTTTAAGGAGATAAACTTTAATTTCCAGTGCAACTTCAAAAGAGGTTCTGTGTGCTGTTGCTCACGCTCCTGCCTCTCCAAGAACAGGGAGACTGGATGAGCAAACACATTGGACGAGGGAATGGGTGGCTTCCAGTGTATCTTACAGTTGCCCTCTCACAAAGGGCTGAGAAACCACTTTTACCCAAAGGTTACTTGAGGGAAACTTCCTGTTCTTTGCAACAGCGTGTACAGTTCCACAGAGCAGCAAAGTGTAGCTTTGTAAAAATGACATATAAGCCTACCATAATAAAGCAGGATTCCCTCTAACAGGATCATTGCTTACCCGTATTCCCAACTCTCTTTGTTGCCCCTGCTCATTTCTCAGAGCAGAAAACCACCAGCTTTAGACAAGCACTGGTCAGAGGTGCGGTACCACAGCCCCCCTTCCCTCTCAAGATGACCCTCTCGCCTGACTCTTGCTTGCAGTCTGGCTGCTCGTGCCCACCAACAATGTCATTGAGTCCAGCTTGCATCAAAGACTTAGCTGAAGTGACAATGAAACCGCAGAAAAGCTTCTCATTTCTTCCTTAAACAAGCCACCCCACCACACTAAAATAAACCACTCTCTTGCACGGCCCGAGAACAGGGCACGTCCCCGCTCCCACAGGGACAAAGCCTTTGCCAATTTCAAAGGACAATTGCACTGTTATCTGAGAATTGCTGCCCTTTGTTTTATCTGCTAGAGTCATCAAAATTTTAACAGACAGGTACCTTTTCACAAAGATCACAAGCATTTAAGTATTTTAAGTATTTAATCCTTTTTATTTTCCTTTGTGTCCTAGTTTTGGGGTTGTAGGACTTTTTTGGAAGTGTCCTTCACCCCTCACCCAATGGCGATTCAGTAGCAGACTCCACGTTAAAGGCCGAGAAGTCACCATGAGCTGGTTTGTCCTTTTCTTGCTACTCTAACTCAGATGTCCAGAGTTTTAGGCAATCAGTAGGCAACCCAGTGGGGAGAGCTACAGAAGCTGAAGAGAGAAAGCAAAGCCTTTTAAAAGAGGAAAGTACTTGGTATCTGCTTAAACAGAGAACACCACAAGAATGACTTTCTATGATCTAATAATACATTTGAGGAAGAGAAAGTGTGGGAAAAAAAATGAAGAAAGAATCAGCGAAATGCAATTATACACCTCAATTCTATCACTTGAATAATTCAAATGAATTCTTTGTCAACTTGCAACATCACTGAGTTCCTTGAGTCTCTGCAAAGGTATCAGAGCCTGCCCTGATGGAAGAGCACCGATCCTTTCAGTCTTGACCCTTTAAAGGTGTCCTTTAAAAACTTGCTCAAAATCTCTTAACCAGTTAACTAGATCTAGTTAACACACAGAATTACAGGGGGGCTGTAGGAAAAGTGATAAAAAAGTACTCAAGTAGCTCTTCCTTCACTCCAGGAAACAGAAAAAGCACTGAAAAAAAAAACAAGAAAAATTCTTTCAGATAGGAATGCTTACCACTGCCAAATATGAATGTCATGTGTGTGAAGGAAAATCTCAGAATATTACTGCTCATCTCAGTAAATAGATTAACACAATAGCAATTCCACTCTCAATCCACATGTAATTTTAAGCTAAGCTCACTATAATTTTTTTAAAATTAAACTGTAATTGAAAAAATTCTTTGTTTCCTTTTGTCTCCTTAAACTTTGAGACTCCCATCCTTGGCACAGCCATCTGAATTAGATCCAAGTTGCCAGAGGTATCAATTTCATTGAAACAAATCTGCTTCAATATTTTTCACTTGAAAGAAATTTGACCATGCCTTTGCAAGACACTGGAGTCAGAGAAACAAAAACAAGCAGGATGGATTCTGCCTGACTTTAGTGAGGAGACTGAAGCATCATCTTTTGAAGTTAATATGTCCTAGAGGCACAATGGATTTACTGTTCTATCTCCCTGGTGTAAGATATTGCTCGCCTACTGACCCAAGAAGAAAAACACATGAAATAAGAAGAAAAGGAGAAAAAAAGTGATTGCACTAGACATGGTAAAAGACAATTGGAATCACTAAGGACCATTCCCTTCCCAACATGATTTTATACATATATCCTCTCTTGGATTTCCTATCCAATCTCTCTCTCAGATACACACACTATCTAAGACTCTTTCTTTTTTTTTGGAAAAAAATAAATTTTCTAGAATACATACAGAAGCTAATCAAACAGTACTTCTAAATTTATTTCAGCTACAGTAAATGGTAGGTCTAAATTATTTTATTTTGATTCCTCGGCTCAAGTCCAACTGGATATTTAACTGTGAGTGAAACATGAATGCAACTTTATTACCAAAGTCTCCACTTATTTTTCTCTTTAACCACTAGCTATATCCTTTGAGAATGACCTGATGCAAAATGACAAATAGATTTCACACAACTACTAGATGAAACCCATGCAAGGAACACCATGACCAAGAAAAGTTTGCAGTAGCATATTCCATCTTCCAGCTTAAAAGAACAAGTAATATTCAGTGTCCAAAGTAAAGTACTTAGCAGTCAAGTAGTCTGTCCTTCCCTTTTCAACACAAAAATTACATTCTTCGGTGTTCAATTAATCTATTCCTAGAAAATAGTTTTTCAGAGCCCTCCAAAAAAAAAAAATTCAAGCGATTCATGAATGTCATATGAAATTTTGACGCATCGATCTCCTTTAGGCTGAGACTGATACTATGCTCTATTCCTCAACCTGCCACTAATCAGCAACATGTCTATCTTGCCCATCTTCCTTAATGCACACGTACATTAGAGTCTAAACAGCTCAACATAAAATACAGTACCATAAATAATGAAAACTGGCTACATGGACTGGACTCTCTTCTCACAATGTTCAAAGTCTTAATTTTACAAGATCTCACATACAGCAAGAAATACAGAGTGGTATGCTGAACGCTTTTTCCGTGCCCTTTCATTTCCTAGCACCAGAGAAGAAAGATTTTGTCCACGCTTCACCCTAAAGTTGACTTTTCACTCCTACTCCCAACCAAGCAGGTTTCTGAAAGGACAGCACACGCTGTTAGATTCCAGGGGCACAGCCTCACGGCATGGCAGGGCAGGAATGCACCTCGACAGAGCCTCTCTCCTGCTCTGAGCCTCTCCTCAGGTGGAGCAGGGTGCTCATGGATGGCATTTGAGTATCTCAGGGCAATCTGTGCCAGTGTTCAATCACTCTCACATAAAAAAAGTGTTTTCTTATGTTTAAACGGAATTTTCTGTATTTCAGTCTCTGCCTGCTGCCTCTTGTCCTGTCACTGGGTATTACTGAGAAGAGTCTGATTCCTTTTTCTATACTCATGCCATGAGGTATTTGTACACATTAGTAAGACCTTCTCCAGGCTGAACAGTCCCAGCTCTCTCAGCCCCTCCTCACATAACACATGCTCCAGTTCTATGATCACCTTAGAGACTCTACACTAGACTTGCTCCACTAAGCTTATACCTTTCCTGCACTTGCTGAAGGTGCACCCTTTCCCATCATCCAGGTCATCAATGAAGATGTTGAACAGTGCTGGCCCCAGTGATGATCCCCAAGATACACCACTAGTGAATGCCTCTGTCTGAACTTTGTGCTTCTGATCACAACCCTTTGAGCCCAGTAATTCAGCCAGCTGTCAACCTTACCATCCAAACCTCCTCCATTTGTCTGTCAGGATGCCAGGGGGAACAAGAGTCCAAAGCATTGTCAATGTTGAGATAAACAACATCAGCTGCTCTTCCCTCATCCATTGACACAGTCATCTCACTACAGGAAGCCATCAGGTTGGACAGGCATGATTTCCCCTTCATATATCAATGCTGACTATTCCAAATCACCTTCTTGTCCTTAATATGCTTGGAAATGGTTCGCAGGATTATTGGCTCCATCACGGGGATCAAAGTGAGGCTGACTGTTCTCTTTCTTAAAAATAGGACTGACTTTTGGTTCTTCCAGCCCTCATAAACTCCCCCAATCACCACAACCTTTCAAAAGATAACCAAGAATGGCCTTGCAGTGAAACTGGCCAGCTCCCTCAGCGCTCATGGGTACATCTCATCAGGACCCACGGACTCCCATATGTCAAGTTTGTTTTAATGTTCCCTAACTTGATCTTCCACATCCAAGGGCAAGTCTTCCTTGCCTGGGATACCTGAAGGCAAGTCTCACCAGTAAAGGCTAAGGTGAAGACGGTGTTAATTGAGTACCTCAGTCCCTATCAGAATCACAGAATACTTTGGGTTGGGAGGGTGACCTTTAACGGTAACTTCGTCCAACCCCCCTGCAATGAGTAGGGACATCTTCAACTAGATAAGGTTGTTCAGAGCCCCATCCAATCTGACCTTGAATGTTTCCAGGACTGGAGCATCTACCACCTCTCGGCAACCTGTTCCGGTGTTTCACCACCTTCATTGCAAAAAAATTTCTTCCTTATATCTAGTCTAACTCTACCCTTATTCAGCAGCAGGCACTAATTCTCCCTACTTCTCCTTTTGCTGCTGATACGCCTGTAGGAGCCCTTCTTGTTCTGCTTCACGTCCTTCACTAGACTGAGCTGCAGGTGGGCTTTGGCTTCCCTAACCCAATTCCTGTATGCTCAAACAGTTTCTCTGTACTCCTAGATTTGACATGGATCTTATCAGAGTCATCAGTGAGTTCACGTGCAGCAACTGATGAAAATATTTAAGAAGTTTTTAAAAAGCAACGTTTTACAGGAGCAAGACACAGTCATTGCTGTCTAAGCTCCTGAATTCCAAGAGGAGAGCACCTAGACAAACCAAAGTTACTTTCAAGAGCACTTCAGACCAATTTCTTCATATGCACGTTGGTATCTACATTTGCAGGCACCCTGGCCATTTTCATCTTGAGAATTTGTATGAAACAGATAAACATACAGTATTTGGGATCAATATACTGGGTTATTGAACCCTTCTATATACACCAAACTTATTAACTATTTCAATCCATGCTTAAAACCAGCTATCGATTACCACAGACGTAGGAGACACATCAAACATTTTTCACTTGAACCTTATGTATAAAGGAGATCCAATGGTAAGTGTTTTAATTCTTTATATCCATTCCTTATTCACTTTTAACTCAGAGGGAGGTCACAAATACTGGCAAGTAGCAAGGCAAAGAAGAAAGCACAGGTTTAAGCAACGTGTTACACATGCTTCAGCTTTATATTGTGCATGAACAGCAGCATCCCTTTCATGTTAATTAAACTGTGTGTAGGATTTCTATTTTCAAACACACATCCACACATATGTATTACTGATCTTGTTTTTTCCAGAAGCAGATTACGTCTTATTTCTATTATGGAAAGTCCTGTAACCTAGCATCTAAGCTTTGCACCACTTCTACACTCAAACACACACAAGAAAAAGAAAAAAAAAAAAACTATTGAAGAAACAAATCTAGCAGACCTTCCTCCTAAAAAAGAAAATATGGCACTACAGACTGAACTCCAAATAAAATAAACTGAAGATAGAGTTGCATAAATAAAATAATATTAAATAATGAAATGTAAATTCTAAGAAATTTCAATATATGCCAGCATAATAAACCTACTTTGGTCACACACTCTATGTTATTTCTAGTTAATGAAAATAAACATCAGGCCCTTCTGAACTGTACTTCTCAGCAGGAACCTACCTTTTGTGTCACAGTCAGATTGAAGCTGGTAAAACTTACAGAAGAACCACTAATGCAAGCTCTGACTTTTTAGTTCCCTAATGCAAACTTTCCCAATTCAAAACTCCTTTTCTTTCCAGGATTTTTAAGCTGGTAAAGCATTTTTTTTTCCCCCCAAGAAATTGCAATGCATTCAAAAGCACACAAAAGAACGTTTCACCAGTTTATACTTTCTATAAACTGTTCTTTGTGGTTCACAAAGAAGTACAGCTGTAGGAGTCAGAACACATTAAGTCTCACATTAGTGCTAGCATCACTTTGCTGTAAGTGTCCAAAAGCAGAGTGAATGAAGGAAAGAGAAAGAATGCTTGGAGGAAAGGACAAGGGGAAAATTTCAATCTCCTTTCACAGCTGAGCAGGAGCATTTCCCAAATTACAAAGGTGGCCGCACAGTATTACAAGGCTCTGTGTGATATGAGCAAATACAATATACAGGTATGTACTAAGAAGTCCACCTTGTCACATGGCATCAGGAACTAAAAGTCCCCGGTTCTGCAGTCCATGAACCATTCCCCGCACCAGCATGCCACTAAAGCAAATAAAACAGATTTATTGAAAATAAGAGATGCCTGGCCAGTGAGCAGGACCACTGCAGTCAGAGATCAGGAGTGCAAACAGTCTAAATCGAAGTAAGGCATGGGTGTTTGGAGGGAAAAAAAAAGTGTGAACCATACTTCTGATCTTATTTATAGAGCATGAGTAAGGAAATATTTCTAACCAGGGCCGCATTACGACTGAATAGCTAAACCTGTCATTTTTAACTTAAAGCTAACTATATATTGAATCACTGTGGGCTTCTAATTTTCTTTGATGTTGGCCATATTCACAAAGGAATAGTCTGAGACCACCACATTTATTTCTTACAGAAATGAAATTTCAAGCTTGAATGAAGATTCAGATTACTCTGCCTGAAAAAAGAAAATTTTCATATTTTGTGAACCAAATCATGCTGCAAGAGTGAAGAGCTAGAGCTGTTCAACTTATCTGCCTTAAAGTTTTATAATTATTTTGTACTCATGACACGGTAATTATTCTGTTAGAATGAGAAAACAAGTTCTCTGGTCATTTTTCCTCATACAATGCAACTGTTACCTCAGCATTAAGGAAATTTGTGGGTATAAAACTTTAGCCAAAAATAGCCAGAGGGCCTAACAGATGGATAAAATTTGCATGAGCCTCTCATCAACTCCCTCACATTATGAACTCCTTTGTATTAAAAACATTTCCGTCTTCAGAATAAATAAGTTAAGGAAACACTTATGAAGCTGACTATACAGCTTTTAAGCTGTGTTGGCTATATAAAGCAGCTGTTTTAACATCTACCCGTGCCACAAATACAACTTTTTCCACCCACAGTAGAGGCTTTGGTGAGTAAATTCCACAGAGGTGTTGAAGACAGCTGCAGAAAGCAGCAAGAAATACTTTTCAGTGGGAATAGGCTCCTTAACATGCTGTTTATCACTTAGCTGCTCCCCCAGTGCTATTCCTGTCTCTCGCAGGCTCATTTTAAGCAGAATACATTAAAAGGTATGCTGTTTTAACTTAAACTGGGAAAGTTTTACCCAGCAACCTGTCCTTCTCTCACCCCACTTCTCCTCTCCCAGCTATCACTCCCTCCCACACGGTTCCCTGTCATTTTGAGAGTCCTGAACCCAACCTACAGCTCTGCAGTAGCAGTAGTTCCCTGCTGATGGGAATTGGGTGAGGAAAGACCCTAAAAAGTTGCCACTAGCAGACAGGAAAATGCAAGTTTCCCATACCTATGCATGGAGGCTCTGCTGGGTAAGAGCTGTGTCACAGCTTGGTAGACCTGCTTTCACACTTCCCTGAACCAGCTTGTGCTTCAGAAGCCCCATCAGAAAAATAAAAATAACCTTGCTATTTTTCAGGTGTGCTGATACGAGCCCCACAGATTGTACAAACTCAAATCACCCCCCCAGCCAGGAGAGGTGGGAAAGTGCTGAGATAAGGGCAAGCAGCAGAGTTTCTGTGTCGCTGGGCATCAGGGTTTGGTCGGACAGGCTGCAGGTGTTTCCACGCAAACCCCTGCTCCTTTAAGGGTGCAGGGAATCATGGCTTTGATACTGCTAACGATCAGCCAAGTGACACCAAGAAAGGCATGTGGCCTCTCTGCGCCCTTTAAAGTTAAAAAAAAAGTTAATATTTAGCTTCCTCTTTGAACCTGCTAGACGGAAATTGCTGTATGAGGATAAAAACCAGGAAGTTGTACGCTCGGGTCAGTAGTGACAGAGAGAGAAGAACAAGTGAGGAGGACAATTAGCAGCTTCTTTTGCAGAAGACAGAAAGATTTCTTTGTCAATGACACCTAAGCATTGGTTTTGGGTTCTTTTTTTTGGTAAGGAATAAATTTATCGTTGACACAATAGCTCCAAAGACACACCTCTAACTACGGAGGGCTTTACAAAGAAATCCACTCTACAGGCACAGCTGCTACCTTGGGGAGAGTTGGTTCCATGCCCCCCGTAAGCTTTATACCCCTCAGTAACCCCTTTCTGAATCTCATTTCCCTCTCGCACTAAGCACGGAGAGCACACACATCAGCAGCACTACAGGACACAGAAAGGGGGAGGGAAGTGCACCAGCCCACTGGGACCCCCAGCAGATCCAACCCATTGGATCCTCCACTGCTGCTGTATGTTCTCATTCCATACCCAGCGGAGCAAAGAGGAGAGTGGCAGTGCCAGCAAAGGTATCACAACAGCTTACACAACGAATTTACTGCACGTGAGTCACTGAACACCTCAGCACAGTAATAGGATCCAGTTACTGTCAACCTCAGCTGTATTTGATCTGGGGTCAGAAGGTGAAAGGCACTACCATTCTATTTAAAAATCTTTCAGTTTCTAACATTTATAGCCAAAATGTTCCAGGGGAAAAAAAAAATTAAAAATAAAAATGAAGCTGTCAGCTGTTTCCATGTAGCACAGTGCAAAAACCAGACGGACACGGAGTTACAGAGAAATCCAGAGCTCTGCCAAAATTTGCCTCATTGATGAGACAAATATCAGAGGCAAAACTAGAGGGGGGAAAATGCAACAGGCTTCACAGAGTAAGGCAAGTAATCAGAAGATTAAATAACTCACACTGACTTCGACTGACTCACCAGAACAATATTTTTGAATGGATGAAATTCAGTGATTGGTTTTGTTCGGTTTTAGTGAGGCAATATAGAGAGCTCTCAGAGAAAGAAGTAGTTGCTACTTCAGCTTTCATTTAATCTCACTTCTGAGAATGGCTAATTTACATGCAAGACAGTGGTAATATCATGCAGTTCTTAACCTGAACTTCCATCAGCTCAAAAGATTCAACAGAAAGACAATAAGCAAGTATGTGGATTCTTCTTTCTCATATATGTTCTGAGAAAGACCTTCAAAAAAGCCCCTACTTTGCAAAGGGCTTCCCTCTCACATTCTCAAATCATATTCCCTTGTCCAGAAAGCGAGGCTGCACCCCAGTTCTGGGCTCCTCAGTACAAGAGACATGGACATACTGGAGAAAGTCCAGTGAAGGGCCACAAAGATGATGAAGGGACTGGAGCACACCACATATGAGCAAAAGGCTGAGAGAGCTGGGACTGTTAAGCCCAGAGGGACCTTATCAATGTATACAAGTACCTGAAGAGAGAAGATGACAGAGCCAGGCTCTTTTCAGTGGTGCCCTCTGATAGGGTCAGATGCAATGGGCATGAAACGAAACACAGGAGGTTCCCTCTGAACATCAGGAAACACTTCTTTACTGTGAGGGTGACCAAGCACTGGTATGGGTTGCCCACAGAGGCTGTGGAATCTCCATCCCTGGAGATACTCAAAAGCCACCTGGACAGTGGTCCTTGGCAACCAGCCCTAGGTGGCCCTGTTTGAGCACAGGGGGTTGGGACCAGGTAACCTCCGAGGTCATTTCCCAACCACTCTGTGATTCTGTGAGGCTGGCTGAAAATCATTTCGTTCTGTCTGAAAATTAAATTGGTTGGGAAATACTCAACAATCAGGGGATGTTTATCTACGGCTGCTACTTCTTGACTTCCATAAAAACATCAAACTTCTCCTTCCTTCCAAATTGCTTCTGGGTTCAACATTTCCTCAGCCAGTAAGCAGCAACGCATCCTCAGATTGCAGCTAACTCTCAGTCTGTCATGCCTGTTCCTAATGGTAGCCAATGCATTTGCCACTATTCACTTATACATACAGCTACCTCTGTTTGCCTGTTGCACAGATGCAGTGATGACCAAAATGACACAAATAGAAAAACAAGAAAACAAACCAAACCAAAACACACACCCCGCCCAAACTCAAACAACCACAGGTGGTAGGGCTGAGGCCCTGCTATTTTGTTATTCATCCTAATTTACTTATTGTGATGTCTCCCAACAGGCAACACAAAAGAAATCTGTACATTTTTATGGGGAGTTCTGCTAGGAAAGAACAATCAGCTGCAGATATTAAAGGAATTGAGAAGTCAGCAATTTCACAGCCTTTGCCTTACAATATCTACTGCAACATTTCAGATTATATCAAAGCTGCTGTCACACACCCTTCTCATGGAATTGCAAGACTTGAGGAGAAACAAACATGGCATCAGATCCATTCATCAAGCAGTTTAGATACCTCCTGCAGTGGTATTTTTCCAGCACTTTATGTAGTCTTTATTTTTAGGCATCCTAAGCACTCAGGTTTCAATGACCTACTGAGATGAAGTGACCTATCCACCTAAGAATCTTGCCAGTGTAACTTCCAGACTCCTTTCCCCTCTCCTCCTCCATCTCTTTGGAAGCCTTCCACTGGTCATCAACCAGTGTTTCTAAGAATAAATACCCTGATGACTCAGATTCTTCCCATCAAACCAAGCATTTCTCTGTTCACAAGTCAGGGGCTCAGCCATCATAAAGACACAGGTAGCCTGAGTTGCTCTTTAGAGATACCTCTGGCTCTCTCTGATGACTTCAGAGGGAACCATCGTCTAGATCTCATGTAACTTTTTCACAAAGATCACAAAGACACCTGCCCATCCCCTCTTCCCCCAACTAGTTCTCTCACTTAAAAATCTTGTTAGCACTGTATTACCAGTCTGAATGCAATTTCAACCTGCAACCTCAAACTTGTACAAACTTGGTCTACCAACATCCCAACTCCAAGATCTTTCTGTGTATTTCAAATTAGCATTTTTCCTTACCTTTTAAGAATGCAAAGGCATGGGCTACTCCTGGGACACTTCCCTTAAGATCCCACTTACTTTCTGATTTTCAATGCACAGATGCAGATGGCTTTTCCCTAGATGTAGGTCAGACAAAAGAGGCAAGAGTACCTGCTTTATACACTGAGGAAAGAGAACCTGGCTGAAGGAAGCAGGACCACCAGCAAGACATGTCTTAGAAACCACAAGCTACTAAACATGGTCTGGTGCTTTAAAGGAACAAATTAACAAGAGGACTGGGCAACTACCTGTAAATACAAGATCAGTGGAAGGAAAAGGATGTGCTCACATCTTGGAAGGCAGTAAGAAAACTGGCGAGAGAAAATGAGACTGAAGAAACACGGCATCAGTACTGTATTTAACTCCTTTCTGATAGAAAGAAAAAGGAAAAAGGTGGCCATACTTCCTATTATCTCCTGCTAATTGCTATGAGATAAAAAAAGTCAGCAATTACTGTAGGTATTCACAAACTCACTGTGTCATCTGAAACTGGTATATTAAGATATAAATTCTTGAATGCTTTCTGAAACATCATAAGGATTGGTTTCTCCTTACATCGCCCCCTCTGCCTCAACCCCTTCAGGTCTTGTGTCTGCTTCCACACAAGTCACGGCCATGGAGAAAAAGTGTACAACTTCATCTTCTGAATGGATAATTAAAAAAAAAAATAAATTCAGAAAAACAACCTAAGTTCTAACCTGCACAAGAACTCCCAAAGTATAGGAGATCTTACAAGGTAAAGAGACACAGGGCTGGAATTCAGATTTAATGAGCAAGCTTTTCATTTTGGACCGAAATATCATGCAAAAATCTTTGAGACAACCACAGTTTCCTCCAAAGTAACTAGCCATTCTGATCAAACACTGAGCACCAATAGAGGCTTCACAATAATCCTTGTAGCAATGAGGCAAAAGCTATGAAACATTCACTTCTTACAAACACCTAACATTAAACTACAAGAAAGTTGTAGGGAGCACCTTCTCCCCTCAGATGTCCAGAACTTTCCAAATTGAAAAAAAAAAAAAAAAAAAAAAAAAAGATGAATCAATCCCCTTGATTAGCAGCTTTTAATCCAGCCACTGGCAGCTCATCTCACAGATTTGTAGTGTGCTAGCAGTTTGGTGACCCTGTATGGGTACAATGTTACGTTGGCATCCTCCCTCTGGGGCAGATACATTAAACTGAAGGAACCATTCACTTGACCAATAGAGGCTTTTAAAATAAACATTCTCTGGGGTGCTAAAAGATACTGTTTACATATGGCAGGAGATGCGCTGCTTCTTTACTGAAACTGCCATGGGTGCCATGATCTCCATCCCAGTCTCCTGATGACTTCAGCCCTGAATCATTAAGTGTGATAAGAAGAAAGCTTTGGCAAGCATCCAAATGTCTGTTTCTAAAGCATTAGTACTCAGAAACCGTAATACAAACCTAATCATTGTGCTTCCATGCTTACAAACAAAACCATAGATCTATTTTCCACACAAGAGGGTCTGCTTCCCTCTGTGCAGCTCTAAAGAGCAAGAGAGTAAAACAAATTTCAGTCAAATAATTGCTCTCCACTTCCTATCCACCCCTCCAGTCTCCAAACATCCTCTAACCCAGATTCTAAAACAAAGAAAAACAAATGCCTCATTATATAAACATAAGCTATGTTTGAAAATCTACTTGCCTGCTCACCAATAACGATGGGGAAACTTTCCTTGGTGAAAAGTCACGTGTCATCATTTTCCACAGCTTTCACTTGAAAGTTAAAAAAACCCAAAAGTAATAAAAAAACCAAAACAACCCAGAAGCTTTCAGTTTACACTTTGAGTCACTGCTGCACCGACGAGATTAGGTTTTACACACAAGAACCTCTGCTGCTCAGGGAAAGGCAGCAGTGGCTGAGGCAGCAGCAGAGTACTCAAGCCTGGTGTTCCCTTCCAAGATAACGGCAACGGGCTACAGGTGACAGGCATCCTGAAAAGGGTAGGTCCTATTTGCATCACATGTCTACCGTAAACTGCAACAGCCTGGAAGTGCTCTCTCCCCTCAGTGATAAGACAGGAAATCCAGATAAAGAGCTTCACAGATTTGACAGAGTTGGACTACATGATCTCTAGAGGCCCCTTCCAACTCCCCTGACAAAGCAGGGTTGCCCAGAGCACACTACTCAGGACTGCATCAAGTAAGTCTTGAAAATCTCCAGAGAAGGGGACTCCACGACCTCCCTGGGCAGCCTGTTCCAGGGCTCTGTCACCCTCAACAGAAAGAAGTTCTTCCTCATATTTGAGTGGAACTTCCCATGTTCCAGCTTGTGCCCATTGCCCCTCGTCCTGTCACTGGGAACCACTGAAAGGAGTCTGGCTCCATCATCCTTCAACCCACCCTTTAGGAACTTGTAAGCACAGGTGAGGTATCCCCTCAGCCTCCTCTTCTCCAGGCTAAAGAGCCCCAGCTCTTTGAGACTTTGCTCGTAAGGGAGGTGCTCTAATCCCTTAATCATCTTGGTTGCCCTACGTTGGGCTCTCTCCAGTAGTTCCCTGTCTCTCTTGAACTGGGGAGCCCCACAGTATTCCAGTTGTGGCCGAATACTGTGGGAGCTGAGAGTGATACAAATCTTACAGTGAGATCCAAAGAGCAACCTAATTCCCACCAGCTTCAGGAGGATTCTCACCCCATTCTTGCTCCCATGGCAAGAATAAGCAAACCCTGGACCCCTGCAAGCCCTGGCCCCAAAATTTACTGCTCCAAATGTAGAACAGCACAGAAGGGGGGCAGAAGGACCTCCCCTATCCACCCAATTCTTCAGGAAAGACAATCCAATTAGTTTTTAAGGATGTATTTATAGCCCTTTCTATCTGCCCCGAACCACAATGCGGTGGTTTATTTTGGTAAGTGTGTTCCTTCACACTCGCAGGAGCTCACAGAGTGGCCATTCACCCCCCTGGCTGTGCCGTCGCAGCGGAAGCGCACAGGGCTGCCTTTCACAGCGCTGCCATTTAAAACGGCGCTTGTAGGGGGTCAGCAGCAGGTGCAAAGTCACAACTTCCAAAAACAACAATAAACAGATTTTTTTTTTTTCCTCCAGTCCGAGACAAAAACTTAAACTCTTACATCTCACCTGCAAACTTGCAGCTACGAGACCGAAATAACCAGCAATGCTCTTCTTGAACGGGTTACAGGAGCCAGAACCTAACAACGTGCGGGTACTTTCACGTGAGGCTAAGACAACAACCCAGAAAGAAGGGCTCTCTGAAGTCCCCAAAATTTATGTCCAAAAAATGGTCTAATCATCATAAAAAGACTCAAGCAATTTCAGTAATTCCAGTTTCTTGCTAGACACAAATGACATTAGAAACTCCCTCTTCTTATTAATATATGAAATTAAATTATGGGATCAGAAGAAGAGGATGGCAGAGAAAGAATCGACTGCCAGCTGGAAACGGGGTAGAGGAGGATACTGGAAAAATATATGAAAAATGAATGCATTGTTCCTTTTCTTTCTATCCCATTTTATTTGCTGTTCCAAGCTTTTGTGTCAGAACAAAAGTGCTAGGATCTAGTCCTAGTCCTAGGATCTAATTTGACCTGTTCAACCATTTTACGGTGTTCCCACCAAAAATCACATTAAAATCAAGTCCCTCCATTATACCTTCATCATTTGCTCTACAAATTTGGACAACATAGACCTACACTTAAATAACAAATGAAACACTTGCGCTTACTGTCACTGCTGATTTTGACATGTGCTATTAATTTTAAAATTAGTACAGTACTGATTTTGACATGTGCTATTAATTTTAAAAGTTTTATCATGAATGAGTACAGTAGAGCTAGCACAGATGTTAATCTCAGATCCTTTACTAGAGTTACGGAAAAAAACACAATTAGACAGCCTTTATTTTCCCCACAGAGCATTAAGTGTTCAAACTTTTGTATGAGTTACTTTTGCTAGAAGAGTCTCCCTTTCCAGCAGCCTTTAATGCTTACTGTTCTTTGTCAAACACTTCTTCTTTCCTCCCATAACAGACATAGTTCATTTTGGCTGAGGATTCTCTGACAGAGCACAAAGTGCTTGCCATTCACTTTAGGTGAACGAAACGTCAAGAAACTGTATTTTTACTTTCATTTTTGCAAATCAAGTCTACGCAGCACCACTGGAAACGAGATAAGTGACCCAGTTACATTCTCCCAGCCATGAAGTCTTCTATGTGAAGACACGTAAGAAAACCGATGTCCTTTGATGAGACTCTGGAAACCAGTTATAGCAATAACTCCTGAAGTAAAACTGCACAGAGACTGTGTTAATGGCTTGAAAGAAAAGTAGCTGGGGCACTGACTTTGTCTCAGCCTACACAGGAGCTCCTGTCTAACACTCTCTGTCTTACCTCTTTGACACGGCCAAAATCCCTCCACAACAATAGAATTTATCACAAGTATCTTTTTCCTTTAAGTATTTCTATGGCTATGATCACTGCAATATCTGAGAAAATAATATTACATTACACAATTATCTTCAAAATATCCTTTGGACAAATAGGGATTAAATACAGACAGAATTAGCACACAACCTGTTCAAGATCACATGAAGTCTGTCAGGGCAGGGAACTGAAACCTCCCTTATCTCCCCAGGTGGTGTATCCCATTTAATCAGTGGACTCGTCCTCTCACAGGTGTATATATCCTATGGTCAAATAACCTGAAAGTAAACCATTTTTGAAAAAGCTGCAGTAATATTTCCTCTCATCAGGAACTGAATTAATCCTTTAAATCCCCTGTCAACAAAGTTGAAAATATGAAACAGAAAAATGTATACATTGCATATATACAATACCTGACTCCCAGACTGGAGTCTGCTTTTGAAAGCAGAAAACACATCTCTGAATAAGTGCTTGTCCAATTTTCCAAATATATTTAGAATATCACCACAACACATTCACAATTTTCAACATTTTTTGCTATGACTTCACTGTACACAGTGTTTTACGGCCAGCTAAGATAATGTAGCCCAGTGACCACTTCATCTTTCTGAAAGGAAAAGGCTCGAGTCGGTCATAAAATGAGGTGGATTCTGGCTCTCCATAGAGTATTCCTTGACAGCATCGCGCGTTAGGTAAAGCTTTGTTAATCTTACAATTGGACAAGCTGTGAGCGATGAGTAAGTCATGCAGCCTTTTAACAAAAGCTTCTTGGAGACGAAGCACATCTTTTGTCTTCCAGAAAAGCTCACTTATAACTTGCAAGCTTAGCAACACAAATAGTCCAAACATATCTTACTTACAGGATAATATGTATCCCATTCACAATAGCAAAATGAGAAGTCCAAAGAGGACAGAAATGTTAATTAAGAAAGACACAGCTACAGACTTGTCATTTTGGTTCAGACCATCTCTTTTCAAGGCTTTAGGAAGCAACTTCTAAACTGACCTTTCATTTCTTTACAATATTAATGAATTTTAAAATGTAATAAATTTCAAGTGCGATGGAATTAAACAATCCACTGAAAAGCCAGAGAAAAATAAAAATGCTTTAAAGTATGGAAGAGCTCCTTTAAGAACACTACATGTTCTTGAAAACAGTAAGAAAAAAAATTTTTTTTAAATAAGAATATAACCAGGGCATTGTTAAAAGCATATTCATTTCAAAACCAGGTATTGTGTCACCATACAGTAAACCTCATCCAAAGACCTGACTGTCTTCTCTTGAGAGTGTTTCTCCTACTCACACACCTGGAGGGAGGGCCTTCAAAACTTTAAGGGATTCATGGTCCACAGGCAAAACAAAACTGGATGAGACAACTCTTTTTGGCCATAAAAAAAGGCAGAATCCTGTCAATCTACAGTGCAGCATGCTAGGTAATTTTATTGTTTAGAAAAGCTTGCCCTGAAGAATTCTGTGCTTTCCATCATTTTAGATATAAATGAAGTACTACCAGAATAATAAAAAAAAACAACAAACAACACCCAAACCAACCCCCCAAAACCCCTGTAACTGTTGTTTCCCACACACAAACTCATACAACTTAGGAGTAAAATTTGTATACAAAACACTGTCAGTCACTTTCATTGTTTGCTTTGATAGTTCTTCTTTATTGTCCCTCTCTCTTAACACATTAGCAGCAAAAAAAGACACTCCGGGGGAAAAAAAGGAAAAACAAAACCACAAAGAAACAGCCACAACCCTGAAATACCCTACTGAAATAAAGCCAATTCATACTACCTCAGTTAAAAAAAAAAAAGTTTCACTTTCTGTTTAGTTTTAAATATTTTGGAGATTTTTTTGTTACAGCCTCCCCAGATACTCAAATCTCTGCTTCTTCTATTTGACAACGTTATGGTTATATTCTTCCATGTGTCCAAAATAAACGTAACTGTTGTTGTGACAACTTTAAGCCTACCAAGCCAAAACACCTGAAAGCTTACAGTGGCACAAAGAGTGACAGTAGGAAGCAACTCAGGGATGTTTGAAGAACACAACTGGCCACTTAACTCTTTTGTCCTGCATAGGAAGCCACAGCACAGGCACCTTCCACATGCAATCAAACCAGCGGTAGTTGTTGGCAGGCTCCTGGGAAGTTCAACAGGGGAAATGCTTTAATTGACATGAACAACAAGAAGTTTGTACTCCAAATACTGAAGATCAAAAGATATTTTTTTTATTGGCCATTAGAGAGTTGCTACCAGCCCTTGGAAACAGTCATTTCTGTATTCTGAAGCACATACGTATCACAAGCCAAAGCAGGGAAAAATAAAGAAATGCAAAACCACCGCAGTTGCAGGGGAATGGAGTCCCCAGTGCGTTCCCCAAAAGCCACAGGGCTGTCCAAGATTTATGATTTCTGTCTTACTCATCTAAGGGAAGACTCTTCTCACTTCCTCCCACTGCTGGAGTTGGGTTTTGATTAGCGAGCCAGGATTACCTTGGCAGAATCAACAAGCAAAACCTCATAGATGTTGCGCAAGTCCCAGTACTCCAGTTTATTACTGGAAAGCCTGGCAGTTTTTAAACTTTCTGGCTTTTTGGAGCCCACAGATGGTCCAGAACTGGTATGCACCCCCATACAACAAATTTCAGCCTACTGGCAACAGCGGTGCTTTTAAGTATCTTTCACAGATTCTTTAGAAATAACCCACTAGTGTCCATGCCCCCACCAATTACACGCTGAAAACCAGAGCGCTAGATTTATCCTGACGGGACAACTACAGTGAGGAACTTGAGCTGTGCTCCTGCAAATCACAGCCAGAACAGACAGGAGAAACCATTAGCTTTCCACAAACCTTTCTGTCCTCCAAATTATTATGAGCTTGAAGTCAGAATAGGATAAAAATCTACTAATCTACTCTCATTTGCTCCATATGACTCTGCTAGAGTTTACATAAGAGAAGGCAATGCAAAGTGGAAATACTGAATATAGCTACCTTCTTCCCTGTGAGCTGCCATAACGTTTTTCCAACAGATTCTCCCCCATCAGTACAGCAATCAAACAAAAAGGGAGACGCATATAGATACCTGAGAAGCTGGTCCAAGACACCACCGAAGTTAGTCCAGGAGAAAAAAAAAAAAAAAAAGTACCAATAATCCAAATATTCTGAAAATTTGCTCAACCCCACCACCACCAAAGGAAAGTTCATAGACCTAATAAATCTTCACACTTAATTCCTTTGAAAATAAACTTACTCCTCCTCCTCTTCCACAGTGTATGATGCAGGCCTAAGAACAAATGAAGGTTTCTCAGCCCCAGTGTTTTCACACCGCCTGGGTTTTCTTTTATGCACACCTGCCTCATGCAGGTGTGATTTCTATCCTGATCACTACTGAGGTTTGTGTTGTTACTTAGGAACATCCTTTCAAGTTCTGAGGTAAAAAGCATCCAAGCATTCCCTCCAGAGTAATGTAACTAACCACAAGCAATGCACTGCAAATTGCAAATTAAAAAAACAAAACCGAAGCCAGACAGCCAGACAAGATGACCCCTCCCCACATTGTGGGGGCCACAAAGTAATTAAACAGGGAAATCAATTTTCCCTTTGGTCTAGTCCTTCATGGTTCTTGTAGATTTAAATGCCGCAAGGGCAGCAGCAAAATTCACACACTGCAAACATGGTTTGCAAACGAACTGCTCCTTTGTGCTTGGGGATTTAAATTTTAACACCATAAATTGTGGGTTGGAAGGAAAAAGTTGTTTGTACACCAGATCTATGGCTTCAAGGGGGAAAAAAAAGTTTACTTTTTTTAATGTCACAAGACTTGACTAGTCCAACTGTTGTATGAAACACACATGCACATATGTAGGGGCTTTGGTAGTTAGCTGGACTGATGTCCAGTATATATTCCTCCAAACACACCTGTTAGTCCCCTGGAAAACAGACTACCTGCTGAAAAAGTAATAGTTTTGAGTTTGCAAACCTTGCCAGTTGGGTTCCCCAAGGAATGTCCACCATTCTTACAAAACCTACACTCGGTGCCAAAAAAAAACCCACACCAAAACAAAACCCTTTAGCAACGCCATCCACATGGATCTCCTTTGACAGCTCAAGTGAAACTGTGCACAAAGGAAATGTAAAATAGCTTTAGAAAGTAGCATGCAAGCATGCACCTTAGCATCCAGGCAAAAACACGTTCCACTTCTCTGCAGAGGCAGCAGCCCAGCTTGCCTAGTGGGTACCAGGACTCCAGCCACAAGGAGTCTGCTTCCCTCTCAGCCACTGGCCTGCTGCACGATGCTAAACAAGTCCTTGTCTTCTCAACATCCCAGGTGACCCAAGCACAGGGAGGAAATTCCTATGCTAATTGATATAGCAAGTGCAGAATTCTGTTAATGGACAGATATTAATAGGTCTGTCTGCTTTCTCCCGAGAGGAGCCAACACTTCAAAAAAACCCCAAACTACTTTCAAAGACGACTGCACTCCTTCCCCAGAGGCTCATCACGTTCAGGCACACACAATAAAGGCTTTTCTGCACTTGCACAAAAATGATCATGACCCATTCACCAAAACGCAGTGGTTTCCAAGCCTTTCATCTGCAGGCTTCAGATGATTTTCCAGCAGACACACCACTACTGGTTAGAGCCGTTAGTGTAGCAGATCCTAGTTTTATTTCTCGGATCCCTCAAAAACAGTCAAAAGGCCACAAAGTGAGAAGCTGCGTAACCCAGCGTTTCTCACAGTCTATCCCCACACAAGTCAAGCAACATTTGCCCTAATGAAGATGAAAATAAATAAAAAAACACACCAAAAAACCATCAATTTTGCTTTGAAAAATAGAGACCTGTGCTTGATCCAGTTAAGGAGTCAATCAATTGTAACAAAACCTGCTTCGACCTTGATGGAAAATTTGTCCTTTCCCTCTTCAATGGAGGAATGGAGAAATTCCTTCCTAATTGTAACATTAAAGGAAGAAGAAGAAAAGTCATTAAAACAAAGCCTAAAAGGCACTGCGTTCTTCCGTTCTCAATTGAATTTTCATGTAGGTTTTTCTCCAGTTACAGGGGAATCACAGAATAACGTGAACTGGAAGGGACTTCTGTTCACCTGGTCCTATCCCCACTCCCCTGCCCCAAAGCAGATAAAAATTGAATTGGGTTACTTAGGGCCATGTCCAGTTGAGTTCTGAACATCTGCAAGGACATCCCAACCTCCCTAGGTAGCCTGTTCCAACGTTTGACCACCCTCGCATTGGAAGCTTTTTTTCTTAATATCTCATTGGAATTTCCCTTGTTGCAACTTGCGTCTGTTGCCTCTTGTCCTACTGCTGCGAGCTTCCCATAAGAGCCTGGCTGTGTCTTCTCCATACCCTCTCATCAGTTAACTGAAGACACGGGAGAGTTTTCACTTAAAGAAAAGCAACACACACAGAGTTGTATTTTCAAGATATTCACAAAATATGTACACACAGATGTGGATTTTTCTGCAATACAAGTATTGTATTTTCGTTTGCAGCTTAACACTGTCTCTTACGGATTGTCCTTCTGCAGCATGTACCACCCAAGGCTTGCCTTCACAGACAAGTAATGCTGAGTAGCCGATGTGGTAAAAACTCACGCCTCAAATTGTTCTGTAGTAAACCCCCTATACGGAGAAACCCTTATTTTTTGTTCCCCATTTGAACAGTCCTGCCAGTCTGACGTACTTACACGACCTCAGGATACACTCTGCTTTTCACAACTTCTCTGTCAGGCAGGGAAGCGACACTCAGCGACGTGGAAACTGGGCACAAAGAAAAACCACGGGCGAACTTGTGGTCAAGATGAGGATGAGGGCTACAGGCCACAGCGCGGGGGCTCGTACCTGCTCCTGGGGGACACCTCCTTGGGGCTCACGCAGGCTGAGCTCAACCAAGCCTTTGAGCTCTGCTGCTGCTGCTCCGAGCACACCTTTCTCTCCAGAAGCCAACCAGCTGCACCCGGATGGATGCTTGGATGGCGAAGTGTATGTCTTTGGGGTTTCAGTTTGCGTAGAGATGTTTGTTTAGGGGTTTTTTGTGTTGTTGGCGGTGGTGTTCTTTACAACAGCATCTTCTGCCATGACCCATCGGTCCTCCCGTTCCTCCCCACCGGGCACACCGCCTTCCCTCTCTCCCTCCGGGGCGGACGGGGGGCACTGACAGCACCGCTGCCTCCGATCCCCCCGGCGCCGCCGCCCCCCGCCCCACCTGCCGCCGGGGGCAGCCGGCAGACCGCGCTCCGGTACCGGTCACCGGGCGGACAAAGAGCCACCCCTCGGGCACCGCTCCGCCTGGGCTCCGTGGAAGGGTCTATCAAAGGGGGAAACTCCACCTTTCGCCAAAAAATTAACTTCGGGGAGGGCGCACCCCCACCGCCCCGGCACCCCGGGCGCCGCCGGCCCTTCCCGCCCCCCTGTCACACCTCACCGGCCCCGTCCGCCCACCCCTCGGGGGCAGCCCCGGCCTCCCGCCACCCCGGGAAGTTGGGGAGTGGGGAGGGGGGGACCGCGGCCGCCCCCCGTCCC